>NW_028023584.1:0-10860 GCF_054177405.1 Leptonychotes weddellii
TCTAAAACTAATGATGTAATGTATGGGGATTAACATTAACATAAGAATAAAAAAAATAAATAAAATAAAAAAATAAAATAAAAAAAATTAAAAAAAAATTAAATCTTCTGCTCTGTTACAGATACTGTTAGCCAAATGGAAAGACAAGCCATAAATGGGAGAACATTTCTCTTAAAACACAACAATAGAAACATAAACAGCCCAATTAAAAATTTGGCAAAAGATCTCACAGGCACCTCACCAAAGACGACATCAGATGGCAAATAAGCATACGAAAAGATGCTCAACATAGTATGCCATCAGGGAATTGCAAATTAAAGTCACAATGAGATACCACTACACATCTGTAAGAATGGCTAAAATCCAAAAATTGTCAACAGCAATGTGGAGCAACAGGAATTCTAATTCATTGTTAGTAGGAATGCAACATGGTGTAGCCGCTTTGGAAGAAAGTCTCTTACAAAAACAAACACACAACTGTTAACATTGTGATCCAGCAGCAATCACATTCCTTAGTATTCACCCAAAGGAATTTAAAGCTTATGTCTGCATGAAAACCTGCACATGAGTTTACAGCAATTTTATTCATAATTGCCAAAACTTGGAAGGAACCAGATGTTCTTCAATAGGTGAATGGATAAACTGTTGGGCCTCCATACAATGGAATACTATTCAGCAATAAAAAGAAATGAGCTATCAAGCTAGGAAAAGACATGGAGGAATATCAAATACACATTGCTATGTGAAAAAAACTAGTGTGAAAAGACTATGTACTGTATGATTCCAACTACATGAAATTATGGAAAAGGCAAAACTATGGAAATAGTAACAGATCAATGGTTTCCAGTGGTTGGGGGAGGAGAAACACAGGGGATTTTTAGGGCAGTGAAACCATTCTGTATGACACAATCATGGTGGATACATGCCATCAAACCTTTGTCAAAATTCATAGAATTTACAGCATGAAGAGTGAACCCCAATGTAAACTGTGGGCCTTTATGTGATCAGGATGCATCAACAGTGGCTCACCAATTGTAACAAATGTACCCCACGAGCGCAAGACAATAATTACAGAGGAATTGAGTGCACGGAGTATGGAAATGTTCTCAACAGTGTTCTGTAAACTGAAAACTACTCCATAAAAAATAAGTGAAAGACATTTTAATATAAAAAAGTGGATATAATATATACCAAATAATTGTTACATAATATAAAATGAGAGAAGGGTAAGCAAATGTAAAAACCCAGTGATGGGGGTTGCTCTGTGAGTGTAAATATTACTGCTGGCCTGGAGCTTTACGAAAGGGTTCAAGAAGAGGACACTTGGAACATGTGCATAGAACTGGGCCGGGGAGGGGGTGGTGAACTTCTGAAAGACCCAGGATTCTAAGTTGAGGCACGAGTGTGGTAAGCATACAAGAAATGGCATCTGCAGAAAATAGAGCATAGGGGCGCCTGGGTGGCTCAGTCATTAAGCGTCTGCCTTCAGCTCAGGTCATGATCCCAGGGTCCTGGGTTCGAGCCCCGCATCGGGCTCCCTGCTCCGCGGGAAGCCTGCTTCTCCCTCTCCCACTCCCCCTGCTTGTGTTCCCTGTCTCACTGTGTCTCTCTCTGTCAAATAAATAAAAATCTTTAAAATAAATAAATAAATAAATAAATAAATAAATAAATAAATAAGGCGCCTGGGTGGCTCAGTCGTTAAGCGTCTGCCTTCGGCTCAGGTCGTGATCCCAGGGTCCTGGGTTCGAGCCCCGCATCGGGCTCCCTGCTCCGCGGGAAGCCTGCTTCTCCCTCTCCCACTCCCCCTGCTTGTGTTCCCTCTCTCACTGTCTCTCTCTGTGTCAAATAAATAAATAAAATCTTTAAAAAAAAAAAAATAGAGCATGTTCAGGGAATGAGTCCAGTTTGGATAGTGAATGGACAGGAGAAGGTACTAACGAAAGGGAGACAAAGAAAAACTAGAGCCTACATTCCTTCACAAACACTGAGGTCACCCAGTAACAATTAAATTAGAGTCTGCACAGGACACAGCTGTACAACAGTCATATGCAAGTCAAAGGCCTAGAAAGAGGACATCATCAAAGCAACCCTGGACCAAACAGCGGGAGGGTGATCTAATGATTGGCTTGATCTATCGACGTGCACAGGTTCCTTCCTAATCCACATTCGAATCGTTCTCAGAGGAACCAACAACTCCTTATGGGGAAACTGCAAACAAATCAACCAACTTTACATATCTTAGCGGCATCCTCCTCAAATCCACCCTGGAGGTTTAGCAACTAGAGCTCATGAATAAATAAATGATAGAATTCATTTCCCTACTCATATAATTGTTATACACACTAACACTTGAATTCTGCAAACTGTTAGAAACAAACCAAAATTTCCAGGCCATGGACGTGTACAGATAATCCCATTTTTATCTTTAACTCCGAAACCTTGTTTTTATTCCTTAACTCCGCAAAAAAGCATTTACCTCGTGTTTGCAATGCACACGTTCCACTTACATCCTGTCCTCCTGTCTTGGAAGAAACAACCCTGGCTTCCAGACTCTCTCACCATTTACTCTGCAGAGAACCCAGACTATGGTTACTCATCTGTAGGGTGAACAAATTCAACTAACTCCAGCCTACAAAGTGCTAGATTTTCCTGGCTCACTGTGGCTTCTTCTGTTACTGAGCTATCATTTTTCTTTCTCTTGGCACTGTCTAATCTCATCAGGACATTTTTCCCTCATGTCAGATAATGCAATGCTTTCAATATGTTCCTCCCGTCTTGCGTCAGGCTCACTTTCTCCAGAACGATGGGAATCGGTACGCTATGATACGGAGCCCTTTCTGTGCACCCCTGGGGTGCTGCTTTCTGCACTCCAGTCCTGAGGTTTTCTGGTCCAGTAGAGAACGGGCCCACAGCTCCATGAAGTCTTAGAGCTGCTGGCCTCACCATGACCTCAGAAGCCACATGAACATCATCTGGTTGTACCACCAGTCCTGGCTTCAGTGTTCCATCTGGTCTCTCGAATCCTCAGGTTATGCAGATCCCACTGGTCTTCGTCTTTCCCTTACAGCTCTGAGATTCACTGTAAAACAGAACAGCTTCTGAGAGCGTGTCTGTAGCTGTGTAGCTTCCTTTTAAATTGTCACATCTGAAATTACATGCGAGATTTTGTACGTGTGCGTGTTATCTGTGTTTTCTTCTGGGGAAAGGTACTAGAACTTTTATCTGGTTCACAAAGGCACCGTGCCCGGGGATGGCCACATAAATTCTCACCCAGACTGAGACACTTTGGACATTACAAAGGAAAACCCGCAGGAATTAAGCAGGAATTAAGCGTGTTAGTGGTAGAGCGAGTGATCACAACAGACTGAAAGCCCGGCCCTCATGGGGTTTACGCTCTAATGGGGAGAGGTGGTCTTGAAAAACAAGAGAAATGAAAAATAAAAACAGAAGGACATAGTATGTCAAAAGGTAAGAGTGCTTTGGGGAAAACTCAAGCAAGCTAAGGAGAAGGACTAGTTAGGGAAGGAGAGGAGTAATGGGTGATTTCATCTGATAAACAGTGGCGAAAGAAAGAAGTATTCTATCAAATAAGACTAGAATGTTTTAAGAAAATAAGGTAGAACTTTAAAAGAATAAAAATTAGGGGACGGTTGGCTCAACAGGTTATGAGTCTCTAAATCACTAGTAAATTCAGGAATAGTTTATCACATAAATTTACCATCTGATTCATTTGCTATCAAAGATTTCCATGTGCAAAATATTTTTTTAAATTTTGAACACAAAAAAAATCTGAGGAAGATGCCCAAATTGACAGTAATCAAATAAAATAATCTATACATTCAAGATTCATAATCTAAAACAGTGCATAACTATACCACAGTGATTAAATTACATGTGAATTAAACTGGCCTCCTTATTGAGTTTGATGCTGGAGTCTCTGGAAACCACATCATTCAAATACACAGAAATACATGTATCCTTAGCTTCAGAGGAGAAAGTAGTCTTTCTGGATTTGGAAAGACCATAAAATAGACAACGTCTACTAAAAGGAGATGCGCATTTTAACCACAGACAAACATCCACATTCACATAAGCAGTAGATAAATAATGGTTGCTCAGTGAATACTTTCAGCTATATGCCCTTCAGGAGATTATAATCATATTCATCTTTTAAATCATCGCACCAAGTTCACAGATGAAAGACAGGTACAAGGCTATGTACAGAGGCTTTAGACAAGATGCTGGTGGAGGACCACTTCAAGTTAGTAATCTGTTAATGTATCTGCATTATAACTCCATTCCCAGAGCAGTATTTGTGCTTTACCAACGATGTTCCTGAACAGCAAGATAAAACAGAAATCAGCCTCTGGAAAGAAAATGTTAAGTTATAGTAGATATTTGGGAATTGCTGTTTCGATATAAATAATAACATCAAATTGTCTGCAATATAAACAGACTAATCCATTAAGCTTTTCACAGTTTTTACCTATTGAGGACATCAGCCATTTATGATGTGATATAGGACTAGATACAGGGGGAATAGTGCTGGTAAGTTATCAGAAGCCCCTTCCTCTGTACTCTGAGAAAAGTTTCTCTTCACGATTAGATCACTAAACTTCTCAAGAGCAAAGATTCATTCTTATTTACCTCTGTAGCTCCAGCCCAGAATTCACAACAGCAACTCAATAGACTTTTGTGGAATGAATGCTGCTTGAATCAGTTGGGTGGAAAAGGGATATGGCTTTTCCATTTCTCAGCTGTGGAGACAACTGAAGCATAGACTTTGACCTTTTTCTAGATAAGGATCTAACTTGTTAGACCTAGTCTGGCTCAAGAACCTGGAGATCTCAAATACAAATAAATAGTTCCAATTAAGGCATAAGGATGCTAACTCCGTGACTGCTGTGTACTGTAGCAAACGATGTTAGAAAGGATCCAACGTTCACTTACACATACAAATGTCTTCCTTCTTCCAAAAAAAAGAACCTAATTTTGTAGATGTACCTTTCTTCTCTCCCTCCCATGCTCTGAGCCAGTTGTTGACCACATTTCCCCCAATAAACAACAGTCATAAGCATTTAACAATGTGCATGAGGGAAATTCTACCAGGAGGTTTCTTTACTCTCATAAACAAAAAAACACAGAAAGTCAGCGCTTTTTCATGCCTATGGAAGATGTTGAATTTAGAGATCATCCCTGAAATTGCTACAGTCCTGTTGTAATCACAGGGAAACTAGCCTAGGAACTAAGCAAACAGAGAACAAAGTGAAGAGAACTACAGAAAACCTGAGCCAGAGCCCTGATCAATTAAAATTAGATTATCTGCCTTTGGATATTTTGTCATTTTTTTTAAACCATATATGATTAAGTGGTAAAAGAGGACACAACAGTCTGTAATATAATCCTATTTATGTAAAAATATTTTTGTACATGACGCTCTGGATGGATATAAACCAATCTTTTAGCAATGGTTGTCTTCAGGGCAAAGGAAGATTATGAAGCGAGTATTTGCATTCAGTACTCTGCTATATTACTATTATGAGAAAGATTGAAATGGTTCTGGAGTTTAAATTTTAACTGAAATTTAAGTGTATTTTATATCGCATGCATGGCAGGCACTAATTATGTGTTTTCCCCCAGCTTTGAGATATAATTGATACACATCACTGTAATATAAGCTTAAGATGTTTAGCATAATGGTTTGATTTACACACATTATGAAATGATTATTGCAGTAAGTTTAGTTAGCATCCACCATCAGTATAGATACAATGCAAAAAGAAAGTAAAAAAAGAAAAACACATTTCCTTGTGATAAGCACCCTTAGGATTTACTCTCTTGACAACTCTCCTATACAGCACACAGTAAAGGTTAACTATAGGCGTCATGCCGCACATGACAGCACGAGAACCATTCATCTTATAACTGGAAGTTATCTTTTGACCTCCCCCTGTCCTCCAATTCTCCTTCATCCCACCTCTGGTAACTACAAATCTGATCTCTTTTTCTATGAGTTTGTTTTTATTTTGTTTTTGTAGATTCCACATATAAGTGAAGTCATACAGTATTTCTCTCTGTCGGACTTATTTCACTTAGCATAATGTCCTCAAGGTCCATCCATGTTGTTGCAAATGGCAAGATTTCATTCTTTTTTATGGCTGAGTAATATTCCATCGCATCTATACACACACACACACACACACACACACACACACACACACACACTACATCTTCCTTATTGATTCGTCTATCAATGGACACTTCGGCTGTTTCCAAATCTTGGCTTTTGTAAATAATGTTGCTATAAACATAGGGGTGCATGTATCCCTTTAGAATTAGTGTTTTTGTATTCTTTGAGTAAATACCCAGTAGTGTGATTACTGGATCATAAGGTAGTTCTATTTTTCACTTTTTGAGAAATATCCATACTGTTTCCCACAGTGGCTGCACCAGTTTGCATTCCCACCAACAGGGCACAGCGGTTCCTTTTGCTCCACATCTTTGCCAACACCTGTTGTTTCCTGTGTTGCTGATTTTAGCTATTTGACAGGCGTGAGTTGATATCTCGTTGTAGTTTTGATTTGTGTTTCCTTGATGAGTGATGTGAGCATCTTTTCATGTGTCTATTGCCCACTGGTATGATTTCTTTGTAGAAATGTTCATGTTTTCTGCCCATTTTTTTGGATTATTTGGTTTTTGGGTTAAGTTCTTTATATATTTTGGATACTAGCCCTTTATCAGATATGTCATTTGCAAACATCTTTTCCCATTCTGTAGGTTGCCTTTTAGTTTCGCTGACTGTTGTTTGTTGATTGTGCAGAAGCTTTTTATTTTGATGTGCTCCCAACAGTTTATTTTTGTTTTTGTTCCCCTTGCCTCAGGAGACATGTCTAGAAAAAAGTTGCTACAGCTAATGCCAAAGAAGTTACTTTTAACATATCATTAATTAAGCAATAAACAAATGAGGACATATATATGTATCCATATTTATATTTATAAAATTTATTTATTCCCAACCATATTCCAGCCAGGCATCTTGCTGAAACAAAAATAAAAATTGTGAGTATGGTATTCTTTTTATTAAAAAGTATCCCTACTTCAGTCTTTGGCTCCGGTCTCTTCAGAGTCAGGAATCTACTGCTATGATATTTAAAAGTGTAATATTAATCATTTGATTCTGTATTTTAACGGAAACTTAGGACATGCAGAGCAGTAACATACTTAAAAATGGATGAACAACAACATGTGTTTAAGTTAACTTCACTTTTTTCCAGTGAGTCATTAGCTCAGCCATCTGAGAAACTTACTTTTAATAATGTACAGAACATAATCTATATTACATGAATCACAAGCAAGGTTATTTAACCCTTCATCTTCCCACCACAATATCCCAATTCACTTTAATGAGAAGGAAAGCAAATGAAAAAAAAAAAAAATCAACATGGAAATAAAACTCAACCAGGGTGGACAGAACATTAACTCTTTTAATTTCTGATCTGCCCAAGAACTTGAACAAATGTCTTTAACATGCAGTGCCACTGGGCATATACCAAAATACCAGAAGAATAAGATATAAAAGAAACATTAAGATCCACTTTTGGAATGTCCAATAAATACTGAAGACTCAAAAAACTCTTGAGAGAATAGTCTTTTAAATGTGTATCTATGAGTTGATACCAATTATATATATATATTATATATATATATATATGTGTGTGTGTGACAGACTGATATTAACATTGATTGGTTTACAAGAAAGTACACTTTTCAGTCCTTATTCAACTAGATTACTCTGATCTTCATCTGATCTTGTCAACAACATCTTCGAACTACATCACAGAAGTAGTAGGCTGAATAATGGTACCCCACAGACATCCACATCCTAATCCCCAGAATCTGTGAATGTTACGTGGTAGTATGTAGTTCATTTTGAAGATAGAGGATGGGCCACAAACCAAGAATGTAAACTAGAAAAGGCAAGGCAAACAGATTCTTTCCAAGAGCTCCTCTAAGGAATGTAGTTCAGCTGACACCTTCATTGCAGCTCACTGAGATTAATTTTTAGACTTCTGACTTCAAGAACTGTAGGATAATAAATTTATGGTGTCTTAAGCCATCTGGTTTGTGGTAATTTTTTTACAAGCAGCTATAGAAACCTAATACACGTGGTTTCTGTGACCCCTTTCTCCCGGTTTTCCTCATCTCTCAGACCATCTTTCCAGAGCCTTCCAAAGGCTCCTTCTCCTCTTCTTCCTACTGCTTTAATAGTGATATCCCCTCAGGGTCCTCTACTACTTTTATTACATGGACACTCCATAGTAAAGAGCTGAAAAGCAAAGACTTTAGAGTCCAGAGGACATGGATTTGTACCCCAGTGATACCACATGCTAGCTATGTGATCTTTCCAGATACTGTAGTTTTCAGGTCTAGAAATTCCATTTTGTTTCTTCGAATAATTCTTCTAAGTATTTGAATCTTTTATTTCATTGAACATAGTTATAATAAGCTTCTTTATACTTTTGTCTGGTAAGATCATCTCAGGGTTGTTGTTGGTTGTTTTTTCTCTTGAGATTGGATCACATTTGCGTGTTTCTTTCCTTGTCAAACAATTGTGGATTGTATCCTGTCTTTTAATGCTGTTAAGATTCTGGATTCTGGGCACCTGGGTGGTTCAGTAGGTTGAGCATCTGCCTTCCACTCAGGTCATGATCCCGGGGTCCTGGGACTGAGTCCTACATCGGTCTCCCTGCTCAGCGGGAGTCTGCTTCTCCCTCTACCCTGCCCCCCTGCTCATGATCTCTCTCTCTCTCTCTCCCCTCACTCTCTCTCTCTCTTTCTCAAATAAATGAATAAAATCTTTTAAAAAAAAAAGATTCTGGATTCTGCTATATACTTCTGAAGAATGTGGAGGGATTTGTTTTAACAGATAATTAACTTGGTGAAACTCATACTGTAAGATGCTGGGTGGCAGCACAAATCTCAGTCCAGTATTGTCCTTAGCAATGGCATTTGAATTGACATCTGCCCCCCACACATGGTTTAAGCACCCGCAAGAGGCTAGACAGTTTATACACAGAATTTAGGGGTCCCCATCTCTGGATTTCTCTTTTTCAGGATGATTCCTTGACTTTCCCAAGGCCCCAAATTCTGTCTCCAGGGAGACGATGGGTATTCTCTCAGAGTCTGAGCTGCCACACAGCATTGACTTTAGTCCACCGTCAGGCTAAAAGCCTTAAAAATGAGGAAACTCATCCACATCGATCCCATTTTCCGAGTCTGACTCCTCTCCAGAATCTGCCTGCTTTTGTCCAACCCTCCAGAGCGTGCAGGTATTTAGGAAGTTTGCTGTTATTTGTTTTGATTTTAAGATTTGGCCCAAAGTTTACAGTTCTTCCTCCAGAAGAGTCAGGTCTGGTAGGAGCTTGTACAAGCAAAGCCAGGCAAAAAATCCCAAGGATAATGGTAACAGCCGTTGCGTCTCCTGGGTGCAGGGGTTGGCTGGCACACATTAGTTACATTAAGTTATGAGAGTCTCAGATCAACACTATCAGGGAGATATTACGATTTCTCTTTATAAATGAAAAACTGAGGGAGAGAAAGATTAAGCAGCTTTCCTAAGATTACCAAGAATTGAACTCGATGAGTTTGTTCCAGAATCCACGTGCTTCACACCGCTCTGAAATCTGCACAGGTCTTCTTGACCTGCTTCATCTGCTGCTCTTGTATTTATATAAAATGATCTTAAATGCAATCACATGCCTGAAATTGGTGCTTCGCTGTTTGATAAAGGTGCTTTTTAGAAACTCATTTATGGTGCTTCAGTGTTTAAAAAATGTATTTTTAAAAGACTCGCTTACCAGTAAATTTAGCCAGGGGCTTTCTTGATGCGTTGACATTCTGAGTACATGCTTCAAAAAGGCAGAGGTTTTATTAGAAGAATGACACAGCTGTATTAATAATACTCTGCCTTCTAGAACTTCATTTCTCATAAAAACTGGACATGTCTGAGTCTGATGTATATTTTTATTGATAATTAAATCACTGTAGTATCTTGTACCTTTAATTACAAACAGTATATAATTTAAAAATATGAAACAGTCTTAGGATCTCATATAAAATAATAAACCATTTTAGTAAATTGAGACATAAAAACCACTTTAAGAATATCTCTGGATATGTTAGGCACTGTCCTCCTATCAAGTATGGTTTTCTATTAGAATTCTAAAAAAATAGCCTAATGAGATCAAATTATTCTTTGGAGAAAAATTTAAAATAATTTTTATATTAATACTTTTAGTATTATTTCTACTTGTCTTAGAAATGATTGGAGAAAGTCCAAAGAAAATTCAAAGGAATGACAAGTTCCACATACCCAATCCCTTCGCTGTGCTTATGCTATAAGTAATATAAGTATTACATGGCAATACACACCAAACTGTAATTATTTTTCTATACCTGCATTAGACTGTGGACCCACTAATGACAAAAATCACGTATTATTCATCTTTCTATCCAAAGACCCTTCTAAAGTATATCTTATAAATGTTCAAAAAGTTTATAATAAATAAATGAATGATGAGAACTGAATGATTTTATTCCTAATATTTTACATTCTGAATGTTATAGATATTTAAAGTATTATTGTAATTTAAATTATAGTAAACTACCAATTACCTACAATATGAGGAAAATAGGACATAAATTAATTAATGATACCAATCATAATCACCTAAATTATAAATTTTAACCTACTTCCCCAAAGAGCAGGATAGAAGGGGCAAATACTGGTTTAATATTAGGTAATTTTTCTTGGTTCAAGCTATAAAAATTCAAACAACAAGGAACCAATAGAGTCAAGTG
>NW_028023585.1:0-644 GCF_054177405.1 Leptonychotes weddellii
GACTCGATCCCAGGACTCCGGGATCATGACCTGAGCCGAAGGCAGTCGCTTAACCAACTGAGCCACCCAGGCACCCTGGTGGCTGTTTTTTAAGCCCCTATTAAAAACATGTTTTTAACAGATTAACAGTCTCAAGGATTCAGTGCAGATTTCTCTGATATTATTAAGAGTTTTTCTTTTTGAAGTTGCTTTTAGTAGTAAACAGGAAGCCGTGTGTGTGTGTGTGTGTGTGTGTGTGTGTGTTTGTTTTTTGGAGAGAAAACCTGAGAAAGGAGAGTGCAGTCAGGAAACATTCCCTCATTGTAGTTCTTCCCTGACCAGTAGGTGCCACTGTTGAATCAGGATGCGGGTGGGCCGGCCGCTGGGTTCCAGGTCTCTGCAGTGGCTGTGTAGACCACCCTCCGCCTCCCCAGGAGGAGGGGGTCTCAGAGGGAGGTTCCAGCGAGCCACAGATGAAGAAGAAAGCCAGCTTTCTGGGGGAAGCTCCCTTTCAAGGTTCCGGAAGAACAAGTGGTATCTTTCCTCTGTCCTGCTCTCAGGCACCCTCCCGCCCCCCCCCCCCCCAAGGAGTTTGTAACTCATCTGCTTTCACTTGGTGGGTTTCTTCTTATACTAAGTTGATTTGACTTTAGACATGAAAATTA
>NW_028023586.1:0-644 GCF_054177405.1 Leptonychotes weddellii
GAGTGAAATCATAAGGTATTTGTCTTTCTCTGACTGACTTACTTCACTTAGCATAATACCCTTAGTTCCACCCATGTCATTGCAAATGGTAAGATTTCATTCTTTTTGATGGCTGAATAATATTGCATTATCTATCTATCTATCTATATCTATATCTATATCTGTATCTATATATATCTGTATCTATATATCTCACATCTTCTTTATTCATTCATCTGTCAATGAACATCTGGGCTCTTTCCATAGTTTGAATATTGTGGACATTGCTACTATAAACATTGGGGTGCGTGTATTTGTATCCTTTGGATAAATACCTAGAAGTGCAATTTCTGGGTTGTAGGATAGTTGTATTTTTAACTTTTTTTTTTTTAAAGATTTTATTTATTTATTTGAGAGAGTGAGACTGAGAGAGAGTACATGAGAGGGGGGAGGGTCAGAGGGAGAAGCAGGCTCCTCGCTGAGCAGGGAGCCCGATGCGGGACTCGATCCCGGGACTCCAGGATCATGACCTGAGCCGAAGGCAGTTGTTTAACCAACTGAGCCACCCAGGTGCCCGTATTTTTAACTTTTTGAGGAACCTCCATACTGTTTTCCAGAGTGGCTGCATCAGTTTGCATTCCCACCAACAGTGTAAGAGGGTTCCC
>NW_028023587.1:0-644 GCF_054177405.1 Leptonychotes weddellii
GAAAAAGAAGCCAGACAGAACTTAGATTCTGTCAGCTCTAGAGCCCATGGCTGTTTTTGTTTTTTTTTTAAGATTATTTATTTATTTGACAGAGAGAGAGGGAACACAAGCAGGGGGAGGGGGAGAGGGGAAAGCAGGCTTCCTGCTGAGCAGGGAGCCCGATGCGGGACTCGATCCCAGGACCCTGGGGTCATGACCTGAGCTGAAGGCAGACGGTTAACAACTGAGCCACTCAGGCGCCCCATGCCCACGGCTGTTTTAAGACAAGGTTATACCTTTGGTTTTATTAGTGGTGCTTGCCTCAATGAAAGACATATTTAAAATTAACGACCTCATGGGGCGCCTGGGTGGCTCAGTTGGTTAAGCGACGGCCTTCGGCTCAGGTCATGATCCTGGAGTCCCTGGATCGAGTCCCGCATCGGGCTCCCTGCTCGGCAGGGAGCCTGCTTCTGCCTCTGACCCTCCCCCCTCTCATGTGCTCTCTCTCTCTCTCTCTCTCATTCTCTCTGTCTCAAATAAATAAATAAAATCTTTAAAAAAAAAATTAACGACCTCATTGTAGAACTTGAAGCAACATGAGGAGGACAAGCCATTATAAAGCTAGTTTGTGATTTTCAAAGAGCACGGTCTATATGCTCTCTTGG
>NW_028023588.1:0-644 GCF_054177405.1 Leptonychotes weddellii
GTGCTGTGCCCCAGGGCTCTTTCCTCCACAAAGCTCTCTGTCACCTTGTCCGTACCCACCACAAGTCTCTGTCATTTCCAGCCCGAGTGTTCCCAGAAACCCCAGCCCAGGTTTCTCGGTGACGCTCTTCATACCCCCCCCCCCCGCCAGAGCCCCCAGCGACGGTGAAACACTGGAAGCACATACAGCCGCCTCGACACACGGCCCAGCCGGAGACGGGCCGCTCATCCCGTCCTCTCGAGCTTATTAGTCCCACTGCCATCCTAGCGGCCAGCTCGGCCCCACTCGGACCGTGTTCCCCGCTCTGCGCTCTGCTACAGGAGCTTTGCGCCCGCCCCCGTCTGGCTGACCTTCCCTCCTAACACCCCCCACCCCATCCTTCGTGTACGGGATGCGAGCACGCCCCGTTCAGCGTCGGCGCTTGGATTCCTAGCCTGGCACCCAAGGCCTTTGCTGATCTGGTCTCTCTCCCCCTCCCAAGCAGCGTCGTTTCCATCCTTCGTCACTAGACCCTTCTGTTCCAGCTGGGACACACCGCTGGCTCGCGGGAGCACCCCCGCACCCCGGGCCTCCGCCCTGCTCCTGCTGGTTCCTCTTCCCCCGAGGCTGCCACCAAGCCCTCCCTTCCTGAGCTTGCGGCATCG
>NW_028023589.1:0-644 GCF_054177405.1 Leptonychotes weddellii
AAAAACACGATGAGACATCCATCAGCACCCAGGTGCACCTTTCAAAAAACCCTAAGGAACACAGTTCAAAACCAACCAGAGAAAGCCCGAGAAAACGTGCATCCAGCTCCCAGTGCTTTTTCAGCAATAAAATAATTCAAAGGAATCCGTCATTCCCCCCAAACACCCCTGGTCGCTTGCATTTCCATGCGGCTGCAACTCGGCCAGCTTCAGGGTGGTAGGTGGGGCAAAATGTCTGTAGGCTGCTCCTGCCGCCAGAATAATACGCATCCCCTCCAGCTCCCAGGTTCATTGACTCTAAGATGTGCACATCTGAATCCATCCAGAGGATCATCCCTCAGTTCTAATTAAGCTATGTAGTAAATAATTCAAAACTGACTCGTAAGAAATGTGCCCAGCTTCCAAGAGTGAATGCTTATTAGCAGCTCTCGGGGATCTACAAACCAAATTATACTTCAGGAGCCGGTGTGGGGGGTCAGAGTTCCGGAGCGGATTGAACGGGGTGAACAGGTGCTCGGAAGAGCAGAGCTGGAAGGGCATGAGCACCACTCAAGGGCTCAGCGTGGAGCTCTGGAAATTCAGCATAGGTCCTGACTCTGCTCTTAGCTTCCTCACCCTCCTCCTTGCACTGTAGACCTATTAGC
>NW_028023590.1:0-644 GCF_054177405.1 Leptonychotes weddellii
GTGTGTATGGAATAGAGATCCAGAGGAGGTACTGGTTTAAAGTGCAGATGCATCTGTAGTTTTGATGGTTGTTGATAGATTTCTTTCCATGGGGATTTTACCATCTTTCACGTCCAGGAACAATCTATGAGACTACCTGTTTCCCCAACCATCTTGTCAGCAGCATGTATTACTAAACTTTTGGATTTTTGCCAGGACGGTAAATGCGAGTTGTTATTTCTGTGTGGTTTTGATTTCATCATTTCACATGTGTAAGATGTTTTCTGTGAACTCTCTCCTTGGGTTCTTTGCCTAGGCTTGTTGGGCTTGCCAGTGTCCTTTTTAATAAATCATCTTTCTCTGTACGTCAATTAATTTACGGTGTTAGTTAGAGCTTGGCCTCAGGAGAAAGAGGGCCTGGTCTATTTCTTGGTGCTACCATTTCTTGGTTCTGTGACCTTGGGGAGTTTTTTGACCTATTTGTGCCTCAATATTTTTTTTAATCTATAAAATAGGCATACCATTAGTACCCAAATGGCAGGAATGTGGTAAAGATTAAATGAGTCAGGGGGGCGCCTGGTTGGCTCAGTTGGTTAAGTGACTGCCTTAGGCTCAGGTCATGATCCTGGAGTCCTGGGATCGAGTCCCACATCGGGCTCCCTGCT
>NW_028023591.1:0-644 GCF_054177405.1 Leptonychotes weddellii
CACCCACACCAACATGTGGTATTACAAAACTTTTAACTTTATAATTTCCTGATTACTACTGAGGTTGGCCATTTTTAATTTACCTTTCTGTGAATTCCTCTTCATATCCTTTGCCGGTTTTTTTCTAATGGGTTGACTAATTGATGAATAAGATTTTATTGTATGATCTGGATATTAAACCTTTGGTAGGGTTGTGTTGGAGTTATATTTACTTGATGGACTTGAATTATTTAAGGCTTACTTTCCCTCATAAAATAACATTTCTGATTCCAGTGAAAGTAAGTTAGTTCTACTTTGAAAACTGGTTTGTTTTTGTTTTTAAAATATTTTAATTTTTTAAGTGATCTCTACACCTAACATGTGAATCAGTGGGGCTCAAACTCACATCCCGAGATCAAGAGTCACATGCTCCTCCGACTAAGCCAGCCAGGTGCCCCAAAAACTATGTTTTTTAAAAGGAACTAATTTAGGGGTGCCTGGCTGGCACAGTTGGAAGAATGAGCAATTCTTGATCTTGGGGTCATGAGTTCGAGCCCCACGTTGTGTGTGGAGATTGCTTTTTAAATAAAAAGAAAGTTTAGGGCGCCTGGGTGGCTCAGTTGGTTAAGCAACTGCCTTTGGCTCAGGTCATGATCCTGGAGTCC
>NW_028023592.1:0-644 GCF_054177405.1 Leptonychotes weddellii
GGGTGCAGTGAGCGGGGAGAAGCACTGCAGGGCTCCACCATCGGGACGTGGGGAGGGGTGCACAACTGGCCCACGTGGACTTTGCTGCCTGAGGACCCGTATTACTAGCCCTTGCCTTGAGCAACCCGCCGCCCCAGGACCCACAGTGGAGAAACGAAGAAGCCAGTGAAGGAAGTGGGGCAGGATTCTAAAAATTAGCTCAGGGAAGGCAAGGAAAGAGCATCAGGAAGCAGAAGGGACGGCAGAAAGAAATGAGGTCAGAGACAAGCTCAGTGCGACACCAAACACAGAGGGGCTAGAGCTCCAGCCACCACACACATGGTCCCAGTAGATGAAAGGAAGATGGGTGAATGCTGCCCACCAGATGCATGTTTCAAAGCCTAAAAGAGCATCTCCTGCCCCTCTTTTCTCCCTGCTTCACTGTCTTTGTAGCACTTAACACAGCCAGCCTACTGAAAGCAGAGTGGAAATGTAGGTGTGGGTGCAGGTATAGATGAAGGTGCGGGTGTGGGTGCAGGCGCAGGTATACACGGAGGTGCAGGTGTGGGTGCAGGTTTGGGTGCAGGTGTGGGTGCAGGTGCAGGTATACACGGAGGTGCACGTGTGGGTGCAGGTGCAGGTATAGATGGAGGTGCAGGTGTGGG
>NW_028023593.1:0-644 GCF_054177405.1 Leptonychotes weddellii
TAGAGATGAAGCACTGAAGCATTCTTGAATTAAAACTTCTCTATACATACGCATATACATTGATATCAACTGGACATATAGTACACATCTATACCATAAATTATAGTTGGATCTTAAATGCATTTGAAAATATTGACAAGGGATTTGAAAAACTTTTCAAACTCTATAGATATATATAAATATTAGTAAAAATGTATTTTTCAAAGATACTATGTTTTATGAAAAAACACCCAAACTATGTATATATAAATATTACAAAGAATATTTTTTAAAATAAAATTTAAAAATATTTAATATAATTTATATATCTAATAAATATATATAAATATACGTATATATACCTTAATTACATAATATAAAAGTAAAACTTTATTGGACTGTGAATAAGAAAAAGACATGATATTCATAATCATTTGTTCAACCCAGTTTCCTCATTGCTTGGGAGTATTAGCAGGAAACTTGGCTTTTCTGTGCATAGCTTCATTGATTTTTCTGTCCACACCTGCAAAGGTAAATGGACAGTAATGATTGCATTTCCTGAGGTTGGTTTTTGTGTTTCTCAGAGGATATTGCTGTGTTCTGCAGAGTCAGGTATCAGCCTCTCAATGTCTTCCAGAGATGGGTAAACTCAAAAAGAATTTTTT
>NW_028023594.1:0-10858 GCF_054177405.1 Leptonychotes weddellii
ATATCAGTGAGGTCATATGATACATGTCTTTCTCTGATTGACTTATTTCGCTCAGCATAACACCCTCCAGTTCCATCCACGTCGTTGCAAATGGCAAGATCTCATTCCTTTTGATGGCTGCATAATATTCCATTGTATATATATACCACATCTTCTTTATCCATTCATCTGTTGATGGACATCTTGGCTCTTTCCACAGTTTGGCTATTATGGACATTGCTGCTATAAACATTGGGGTGCACGTACCCCTTCGGATCCCTATTTTTTTTTAAAGATTTAAATAATCTTTAAATTTAAAGAGCAGGGAGCCTGATGCAGGGCTCGATCCCAGGACTCTGGGATCATGACCTGAGCCGAAGGCAGATGCTTAACCGACTGAGCCACCCAGGCACCCCTACAAATTCTATAATAGAAACTTCTTAAGGTTTCTTGATTGTAAATTTCTGGACAAGTTCAAAGTTCAAGCTGAGATTTTTTCGCTTGTACCATAAGCACACATTTGGGTCTTCTTGTTTGAAAATCTCAAACTGACACTGAGTTTGGGTCTGAAGATGTGCCCTCTTGTTTTTGCCAGATGCCAGCACCATGGATCTATCAACCCTGTGTGGAGAACTAGGAGTCTAAAAAGCTACAGCCGGATGCACCCTGCGGGTGCAGATTAACCCCAATAATGGTTTCAGCCCTTTTCTGCTTCTGTAATTCCAGGCCACTCTTGTCTATCCTAGGGCTTCACCAATCACTTTGAGGTCAGCGATTCAAGAAAGCCCTGTCCGGGTCCACCCTGGGTGACCCCAATACTCCATTTTCTGCCTGATGCTCCCATTACCAATTTCTCCTCCAACTTCCACAACATTCTCTCAGCTATAGAACCCACAAACTTAGAGGTCATCTTTTACTCTTTGTCTTCCTTTTATCCAGTCAGTCACTGGTTCCTGTCTTTCCTGCCTCTGATTCCTCTATTCATTTCACAGCAGTTACTGTGTCCCTTCTGTAGGGCACTAGGCACCGTATCAGGGACGGGGCATAGGAGGGGCTCTGGGTTCTTGTACATCTTGCCCCTTCCACTCTAGTCCCTTGGTTCCCGTTCCCATCTACCTGGGACTAAGGCAACGCTGGACTGATGTTGATCTTTTAATCCAGTTTACATATGGGACTACCTGATCAGTCTTCTAAAACACAGAGATGACCAGGTCATGTCTTTGCTCAACAAACTCTCAATGGCTCCCAGTTCCCTATCATAACACAGCCCGTTGTAGAAGGAGCACCGAGCTAGGAGAGCTAGGAGTCTGCAGGTTGAGTCCTGGAGTAGCAGCAAGCTACAACCGAAGCCGAGTAGGTTCCGAATCCTGGCTCTGTCCACAGCTCACTGTCTGATGCAGGATTCTTTTCTGGACTTCTGTTTATCAGTAATGAGGCAGAGGGAATGGGTATCAGGTGCGGTGAAGAGAGACACAGGGAGAGCAGGAACACAAACAGGGGGAGTGGGAGAGGGAGAAGCAGGCTTCCCGCTGAGTAGGGAGCCCGATGTGAGGCTTGATCCCAGGACCCTGGGATCATGACCTGAGCCGAAGGCAGACATTTAACGGCTGAGCCACCCAGGCGCCCCGGAAGAGCTCCTTTGTTTGACCCCAGAAGGAGATGGTTTCATCATTCTCTGCTGCCTTCTTTCCAATGTGAACATAGTCGCCAGCGCAGCCGGTAGCCATGGTCCAGACGAGGCTCGGCCCAGAGCTGGCCCTGGTGTGTCAGAAAGGGGAGAATTAGGAACAGTAAGGCTGACTCTGTTGTTTCATTCATTAAAAACGCTTAGAGTTTAAAACTTCAAACATGAACACGTCTTCTGGTGCTAAATGAATGTTAGAGCCAGTTGGAAAACGATTAGTCTCTCCCAGGTGGGGCTGTGGCCACTGACTCTCGCAGGGGCCTCTCTGCAGCGCCCAGCTCAGGAGGACTGGTGATGGTTCTTGCTGTTGCCAAGAGGTTTTCGGCCTTCCTCTGCCAAGGCCGTCTTTCTAGCATGTGACATTCAGGGGACAGCAGTGGCAAATTTGGTGCTTTTGGAGCACTGATATTTAAGAGTAGCTATTTCTACACATAAAGCAAATATGGTTGTGAATATATTTGGATTTATATTAGAACAAAATCATATGTTCCCAGAACAGACGTATGCAAGCTCGTTGATTTTTTCCCCCCTCTTTGATGGTTCTATGACAAATTTGTTGTTGAGTTATGGTCATCACAGCTACATAAAGAACAGCAAGGGAAAATGATAGCCCGTCATATATTACCATGATGTGCCTGTGTTATTCAGGGTGATTATACAGATTCTAGAGGTATATCATATTGACTACCAGCCCGAGTCTTACCCACTGCTGTGCCCCCTCTGTGACCTCACAGCTACCCAGTCTTGCCTGCTGGCTTCATGGGGACCTTGTGCGTGCGGAGAAGAGTTAGATGGGAGAGATAATGAGAACTACTTTTCAATCTTATTACATTTATAATTATGTACTTGAATTTCACTTAGAGAATAGCAATTTGTAGCTTTGTGTTAGGTGCCTATTATATAGTTTACATAGTTTTGGGTGATTTCCTTGTAAAATGATGTCTTATAAAACCATGTCCAAATTATTTAGAAAATAGTTATTAATTTCTTAGCAGATTATACTTAGCTAGATCATTTTTTTGTGGCCATTATGTACATATGAATAAAATAGCTTGCAGGAATTTTGCATTTGCCCTGCATTTTTCATTAATCTGGCTTTAAAAGACAGAACTTAGACTATCCTTTAAAAAGATTTTAATCTAGATAGGTCTTGCCCCTACCCTGAGCTACTTTTCTCCCCAAATAGGGTATTATCACTCTTTCTTAAGTTGATATTTATAAAGTACTTAGAATAGTACCTGACACATGGTATTAAGTAGAAGAAATAAATAACTATAAAAATAATGAAAAACAAAAACCTCAGCAGCATTTGGGAGGAAAATTCCAATAACTTTGGCATTATCCATAGCTCATGTGTGAAAGTACAGTAATTTTAGGACGTACCTTAGAGAAGATTTTAAACCAGATAAAAGTCAATATCGACGTTTAAAAAATACATTAAATTTACTTTACACAATTATTCATGTTTATTGTAGAAAATATATACAAATACAGATAAAAATTCCACTACCCAGAAACAACCATCTTAATGTTTTGTACTTTTTTCCAGAATTCCCTTTCTGTATATATACTGTACATATATAAGTATTTAAAAATATAAATGTGCAGGAGCTATGTTTTAAGATCTGCATTAATAGGTATACATGTTTTAAATAAATTTTGGGGGGGGGGTCTCTTTTTCTCATTCATTCGAGGGTTTAATGAATCCCTACAAAGCACTTTAAATGATTGCTGTGTTGATAAGCACGTGACGGGCCCTGAGCTCTCTGCCCTTAGGTGTTTTTTTTTAATTTTTTTCTTTTTAAAGATTTTACTTATTTGACAGAGAGAGACACAGCAAGAGAGGGAACACAAGCAGGGGGAGTGGGAGAGGGAGAAGCAGACTCCCCGCTGAGCAGGAGCCTGATGCGGGGCTCGATCCCAGGACCCTGAGATCATGACCCGAGCCGAAGGCAGATGCCCAACGACTGAGGTACCCAGGCGCCCCTGCCCTTACGTGTTTTATGCTGTCTGGTCCTTGTAACAACTAAGAGTAGCTACTTGTCCATCCACATTACAGAGAACATTGATGTGAGGATCAGGCCAAGGAACTGAGCAAGGCCACACAGCTGGAATTCGAATCCACCGTGCTCTAAATCACTGGACTTCCATGTTAGATATCTCCATGGAGTAAGATAATAAATTATGTTGATAATATTAAGGGCAACATCTTCATAAAAAAGCCACATAAATCAATTATCATGAGCCACAACCTATATTCAACCCATTTCCTGCACTTTGGTCCTACTTTTGGTTCGACTTGCTGGCTGAGATTTCCAGGGCATGAACATTGAAAGATCTGCAGTTTTATCAGGTCCCCATTCTAATACCCTAACACAAGTCATTGTCCTTCTCTTGGTTTCTTTTTTATTGTCCGTAACAAGAGGGGATTGAGTCATGTTATTTATTCACCCACAATTTATTGAACATGTTTGAAAAGACAAGTTAGGCAGCTGTATAACAAAAGGAATAAGATATCCTCTCCTCAGTGAGCTCCCCTCACTGTAGTAGAATAAAGGCTGCTGGGCTTCAGTAAGCTGTGTGCTTGGACAGACATGCCAGCGAGCACAGGGTTGGTGGAGCCCAGGGAAAGGAGAAACCCCTCCTCCAGCCCTTCCAGCTCTGAATCTGACACTCTACAATGACTCACCTTGATTCAGGCCCTCTCTTCTCCATCCTTTTAAATGTAACTCACCTCAAGTTACATGTGTGTTTACTGAAGCTTTCAATATTTCAAAAATAAGGGTGTGTTGAAGCTTTCAAAATAAAGTAGGTTAGCTCAAACACTTTGATAATTGCCATGACAATGTAATGCCACCATTTGGCTTCTTCTTTGAGGGCAGGATAAAAGCTTTAAATGTGTTTTTGCGTTAGTTTATTAGAGGTTAAGAAGTGATTTGGACTTGGGCGCCTGGGTGGCTCAGATGGTTAAGCGTCTGCCTTCGGCTCAGGTCATGATCTCAGGGTCCTGGGATCGAGTCTCGCATCGGGGTCCCTGCTCCTTGGGAGCCTGCTTCTCCCTCTGCCTCTCTCTCTCACTCTCATGAATAAATAAATAAAATCTTAAAAAAAAAAAAAAGAAGTGATTTGGACTTTACAAAATTAAGAAGTCCATCATTCATTCTCATTCCACTGAAAAATAAAGGCAAGGTATGTAAAGATGGAACTCACTCCATACAAAAATGGGTATTTGTGGTTTTTCTTTGTAAGTAATGCTGGAAGGTCTGGAGATAAATTGTTGGAAATAAAAACCACACACGTTATATTTCTTAGTAAAATATTTGTAAAGGAAAAAGTCCAAACCTTATTTTGTTAAAATAAATTAAAAGGGAGATTTCTAAAGAAATCTCTATAACCTATTTATTTTGTTTTATTTATGTGCTGTCTCATCCTACAAAGAGATCATCTATAACCTTGTTTTTTAGTCAAATAAAATTGTAAATCCTTATTGGTGTAGGAAGTAAAAATGTGCATGTTGAATTCTTAAATATTGCTGCCAAAATATTCATAACCTATTGATTTTAGGACATTTTACATCCCATGAGTTTCCAAGTATAGGCTTCAATACTTTGACAAATAAGGTAACCAAATTTTCATTTATTTAATGTAGAATTACTGCTAAAAAAGTAGTATGATTAATCCACAGTTATAGCATATTCAGTGGTGAAAACCTGAAAGCTTGTCCTCGAAGATCAGGAACAAGACAAAGATATCGTTCTACTCTCACTAGTTTTAGTCACTGGAAGTACTGGAAGTCCTAACCACAACAATACAATCAGAAAAGGCATCCAAATTGGTAATGAAGAAGTAAAACTGTCACTATTTGCAGAGGACATGATATTATACATAGAAAACCCTAAAGATTTCATTAAAAATATATTAGAATAAATGAATTCAGTAAAGTTTCAGATACAAAATAAACATACAGAAATCTGTTTCTCCACAGTAATAACAAAGTAGCAAACAAATAAAAAAATACTATTTACAATTGTATCAAAAAGAATAAAATGCGTAGGAATAAATTTAACGAAAGAGGTGAAAGACGTGTACTCTGAAAACTATAAGACACTGATGAAAGTAATTGAAGGCAACACACAAAAAAATGGAAAAATATACTATGCTCGTGGATTGGAATATTGTTAATATTGTTAAAA
The DNA here is from genome assembly GCF_054177405.1 of Leptonychotes weddellii. Taxonomy (NCBI): domain Eukaryota; kingdom Metazoa; phylum Chordata; class Mammalia; order Carnivora; family Phocidae; genus Leptonychotes; species Leptonychotes weddellii. The sequence continues at coordinate 5,857 of NW_028023594.1, forward strand.
TGTCCATACTACCCAAAGCCATCTACGGATTCAATGCAATCCCTATCAATACCAATAGTATTTCTCAGAGAACTAGAATACTTAAATTGATATGGAACCACCAAAGACCCCGAACAGCCAAAGCAATCTTGAGAAAGAACAAAGCTGGAGGTATCACAATCCCAGGTTTCAAGCTATACTACAAAGGTATGGTAATCAAACAGTATGGTATTGCCACAAAAATAGACACATAAATCAATGGAACAGAATAGAGAGCCCAGAAACAAACTCATACCATCAGTTAATCCATGACAAAGAAGGCAAGAATATACAATGGGGAAAAGACAGTCTCTTTATTTTTTTTATAGCCTTTTCTTTTTTATTATGTCATGTTAATCACCATACATTACATCATTAGTTTTTTTTAATATTTTTATTATTATGTTAATCCCCATACATTACATCATTGGTTTTTAGATGTAGTGTTCCATGATTCATTGTTTGTGCATAACACCCAGTGCTCCATGCAGAACGTGTCCTCTTTAATACCCATCATCAGGCTAACCCATCCTCCCACCCCCCTCCCCTCTAGAACCCTCAGTTTGTTTTTCAGAGTCCATCGTCTCTCATGGTTCGTCTCCCCCTCCAATTTCCCCCCCTTCATTCTTCCCCTCCTGCTATCTTTTTTAAATTTTTTTTTTTTACATATAATGTATTATTTGCTTCAGAGGTACAGATCTGTGATTCAACAGTCTTGCACGCTTCACAGCACTCACCATAGCACATACCCTCCCCAATTTCTATCACCCAGCCACCCCATCCCTCCCACCCCCCACCACTCCAGCAACCCTCAGTTTGTTTCCTGAGATTAAGAATTCCTCGTATCAGTGAGGTCATATGATACATGAAAAGACAGTCTCTTTAATAAATTGTGGTTGGAAAACCAGACTGCCACATGCAAAAGAATGAAATTGGACCACTTTCATACACCATCCAGAAAACAAATTTAAAATGAATTAAAGACCGAAATGTGAGATATGAAGCCATAAAAGTCCTTAAAAGAAAACATAACGCAGTAATATGTTGAACATCAACCTTAGCAATATTTTGGGGGGGGGGGATTTATCTTCCCAGGCAAGGGAAACAAGAGCAAAAATAAATAATGGGACTACATCAAAATAAAAAGGCTTTTGCACAGCAAAGGAAACCATCAATAAAGCAAAAAGGCAACCTACTAAATAGGAGAAGATATTTGCAAATATTTCTGAAAAGGGGTTAATATCCAAATATATAAAAACTCCTACAACACCAAAAAAAATCTGATTTTAAAAAGGGCAGAGGATCTGAATAGACATTTTTCCAAAGAAGACACAGAGATGGCCAACAGATGCATGAAAATATGCTCAACATCACTCATCAGGGAAATATGAATCAAAACCACATACTCCAAAAAAAAAAAAACACAAAAACCCCACATACTCCTTCACATCTGTCAGAATGGCTAAAATAAAAAAGACAAGAAGTAAAGTTTTGGTGAGGATGTGGAGAAAAGGGAACCCTTGTGCACTGTTGGTGGGAATATAAACTGGGGTAGCCACTCTGGAAAACGGTGTGGAGGCTCTAAAGAAAGAAAAGAAAGAAAGAAATACCATATGATCCAGTAATTCTACTTTGGGGACTTACCTGAAGAAAACAAAAACACTAATTTGAAAAGATATATGCACCCCTTTGCTAATTGCACCATTATTGTTAGAAGGTGGAGGAGGGTCAGTAAAGTCTTCTGCAGACTGAGAAGCCACTTCAGACTGAAGAATGAAGCAAGCTACTCCACACTGTTTACACAGAGTTTTCTTCGGGGTAACTTACTGACAGGGGGCATCTGGCGATAATCCAGGCGCGTGGAGACCGTTCCCCCGCAGTTATTCTCCGAGCCTTTCTCCACACAGTATGGACGTAACCGTCAGGTTTTATAAAGTGAGGCGCATGGTGGTGACGTCAGTGAGGCGCATGGTGGTGACGTCACAGGGTAGTTAGCCAAGGTGGCGCCATGTGTACGCCAGAGGAGCTCTACTAGTTATCTAAAGTAGACCCTTCTGTGTGCCGGTCATTTCTAGTAGTTATCTAAACTGGTGCCTTCTGTGCACCACTCTAGGTATGGTCAGAAGAAGCCCTCCACATCCCCATCAGGGTGCACATTAACCTCCAGAGGGCCTGGAACTCATAGCCTTGACGGAAGCCATTGCTGAGGCGTGAACAAGATGGAGGCCCAAACATGGATTCAGTGCGGTCAGCACTCCCACAAGTATTTATGGGCGCTACCTAAATATTCAGCAATAGATGAATGAATAGAGGAGATGTGGTATATTTATGCAACGGGTCACATCTCATTAATTAAATTTGATTCTGAGCGGCAAAGTTCTTCAATAAACTTTCGGTGCAGTATCTTTCTGGTTCGAGCTTGAAGAATATTCACGCTACTTGTGATCATGCAGAGAAGACAAATGTTAACTTGTGATTCTTTGAGTGCCTTTTCCTCAGGTGCTGCATGTAATTTAGATTCTGATTGGCAGATGGAGGGGAATGTGGGTCACAGAAGGCTCCAGAATAATCGATAGTATATATAGAGATAAGAGAAACAACTCATCTCCTTTTTTGGATAAAGGCGTTATTTGCCCAAACCATTAATTTTCTAGGTGTTTTTAAAGACTACAAAACCTCTTTCGATTTAGGCAAAAAAGATGGTATCCCCTCGGTTAGACTGTTCCACCACTCTCAGCTTCCTGATTTTATAGCTGAGTTTGCCTCTTAATTTTTCACAGCTGGGGTGTCTTTGCTCAGGGGAGACTTTCCTGGCTTATGCCAGTCAGAATGCTATTATTTCTGAACAATTAAAACATAATCCACATTTTCTCTAATCAACAAACCTCGATTATAATGGAAGATTTGGCAATATTTTAAAACCGGAATGGCTCTGAGCTGCTGGGTCCCAGGAAGCCAATGAGAGAGATGGGTGGCTGCATCAGCTGACATGGAGCCTGGCAGTAAAAGAAGAACTTAAGGGGGTGAGAGGAGTGGAGATGAAGGTGAAAACATTTTTATTAGTTGGCAATCCATCATTTTAAGGAAGAGAGAGCCCCAAAGAACAATGGAACTCTGCACATACAGTGAATTTGGCTAAAGAAACAAATGTTACTCTACAATGGGGTTGTCAGTTGACAACGCCTATTTATTGAACACAGTGTAGAGCACTGTACTAGGCATTATGCCAGGGCTTAAATTACAGACACTCTCAGATTCACACCCCCTCCTTCCTGTAACTCGGAGAGAAGGGAAACAGGGAAGAGATGTCTGTTTCCCCCCTTTCCATAAGGTTCATGCTGTAGCTAATTACATATTCTATGGAAATAATGTTCTGCCATGACAGTGTTTCTTCACACTAACATCCTGTTAAGGAAAGGGGACTCTTTCCTGACTAGCACATTAATACAGCCTCGTAAATTGCAGTTACCATTTGCACAGGATGAAACAACAAAGATAAAAGAACACTGCTCGTGCTAAGACAAGGATCCGTTTGAGTTTCTTCTCGTCTCTTTTAATATAGGCCACTCCCTGCCCTCCCCTTCCCGGTTCCACTTCCCCACCTGTAGCCTTACTGCCCCCCCAATCCGTGTTTGGAACTGCCCCCTGCCCCCTCACCCCATGACTTGGTTTTTCTTCATTCGCAGGAGGCAAAAAAAAAAAAAAAAAAAAAAGTAAAGAAGCAAGTGGGGAGAATAAAGAATCCTGAGCAGGTGGTTTAAACCATGGTGCAGAATCTTCCCTCCTCACCCCCGTTCAGTTAACCAGAGCTTCTTTAGATATAAGTAGGTTCTGGGGGTGGGGTGGGGTACAGGGCAGCTCTTGAGAGTGCTCAGCCTTTTACTCACTTGCACAAAGTATTTAAGGAAATCCACATCTGACTCAGGGCTCAGATGCTTTGATGCTGATGCAGAAAAAATCAAAGATGCACAGGTAGTGGTGCAGAAGAGAAGGCAAACGCTACCAGGACAGGAAGAACGTGCAGGAGAAGGTGCTGGAATGCCCCCACCTCAGCCCTTCTGCTCTCTACTTGCTTGCTAGAACTGCCACCTCTCTGGGCACTTTAGATCCCAATAGCTTCCTCCCGTGTTGGGAGGTGTCTACATTTGATCTTACTATGTTGTTATGGACTGAACTGCATCCTCTGCAAATTCATAAGGTGAACCCCTAACCCTCAGTGCTTCAGAATATGACCGCATTTGGAGATAGTGCCTTTAAAGTGGTGATTAAGTGAAAATGAAGCCTTTAGGATCAGTCCTAATCCAATCAGACTCGTGTCCGTAAAAGAAGAGAAAAATCACACAGAGACAACAGGGATGCTAGTGCACAGAGGATAATGTGAGGACAGGGCAAGAAAGTGGCCATCTTTATAAGCCAAGCCCACGGAGGCCTCAGGAGACACCAATCTTGCTAATACCTAGATCTTTGACTTCCAGCCTCCAGGACTGTAAGAAAATAAATTCCTGTTGCTGAAGTCACCTACTCTGTGGTCTTTCGTTACAGCAGCCCTAGCAAACGAATACATACACGATGGAGCCATGGATGAGAAAGACAGTCATTTCTCGGAAGTACGTATCGAGTCCATCCATTGGTATAGAGCCCCTACTTTCTTGAGTGCTTCCCATGTGCCTGGTACCATGCCAAGCACTTTTTCTGCATTATCTCGTTTAACTGTTAAGCCAAATCCTCTGAGACCCTTTGGAAGTCAGACATATCTAAGAAATTCAATATTGTAGTGAAGCTCTTTTTCTTTTTTCCGTACGGATTTTGATTTTTTTTTAACTTTTAAAAAAATTTAAATTCAATATGATCTCATTGATATGAGGAATTCTTAATTGCAGGAAACAAACTGAGTGTTGTTGGAGTGGGGGGTGGGGTGGGAGGGATGGGGTGACTGGGTGATAGACACTGGGGAGGGTACGTGCTCTGTTAAGCGCTGTGAATT
>NW_028023595.1:0-644 GCF_054177405.1 Leptonychotes weddellii
CATTAATAATTATGTGTAATAATTTAGTACTTGGGGCTGAGGATTGGGAGGGCTTCCTAGAGACAGTGTCGTTTGAACTGGGTCTTGCCGGATGAGTTCACAGGTGGGGGAGGAGAGGAGGGCCGAGCAGAGAGAGCCTCACAGGCCAGGTTTGCACACATGAGATGGTGGGACACAGTGGACTTATGTGACTGCTACACCCCCTTCTCCCTCTGCAACCTCATCAATCAACTTGTTGTCCTCTACCTCCCAGCCTGACCCAAAACTCTCCAAAAAACCTGGCTCATGCCCACAAGTGTGGCTGAAATCTATGACCCTCTCCCAAATGAACATGTTTTTGTTTTTAATTGAAGGGATACCTGGCTGGCTCAGTCAGTAGAGCATGCAACTCTTGATCTTGGGGTTGTGAGTTCAAGCCCCACGTTGGGTGTAGAGCTTAAATAAATAAATACATAAATTTTAAAAAATAAATCAAGAAATACTTATTAAAAATTACCCTTTTTAAAGCAAACAGTTCAGTGGCATCTAGTACATTCACAGAGCTGAGAAACCAACCACCTCTAACTAGTTTCAAAACATTCCCACGTGAGTATCTTAGGTAAGCCTTCTTGGTAGCATTCAGTGAGCTTATTATCTTACTTACT
>NW_028023596.1:0-644 GCF_054177405.1 Leptonychotes weddellii
AGCAAATCTGTCCAGATAAAAATATTGAGTGTCTTAAGAAGACAGCCTTTTGCTATTGCTCTTTGTCCTTCCTACTTGAGATGATGGAGTGAATATGTGACATGCAGTGCTACAGCAGCCACCTTGTGACCATGAGGCAACAACAAGGAGGATCAAAAATAACGGTACTCTGAGGACAGCCCACAGCAGAAAGATACACAAATCTGTGATGATGTGCCCAAGCTGTGGAACCAGCCCCAGGTCACCTACATCCAGTCACTGGTAATTGAATATTCTTTCTTCTTACAAATGAACTCATCCTAATGGATATAGTTTGATTCCAGAGCTGCTAAGCATACCTCTTATCAAGAAAAGCCTACCTCTACCCCAGCCTCTACCTCAACACTTGACATTTGTGTTTTCCAAATATAACCGCAACACCATCTACCATCCCACATGCTCTTACAATGTGACTTCGGCTTGTCTCCTATTAAGAGTTGGGTTTGTATGTTCCTTCCCTTTGAATCTGGGCAGGTTTGAGACTATAACAGAAGTGATTTGTTATTCGTTGAATTGCGTCCCCTCCCAAATTTCTGCATTGAAGTCCCAACCCCCAACACCTCAGAACATAACCTTACTTGGAAATAGGGTTGTTGTGGTTGTTA
>NW_028023597.1:0-644 GCF_054177405.1 Leptonychotes weddellii
TAGAGAAGAGGCTGCCCCTATGAGGTGAAAGACAGTTAAAAAATATACAAATTCTGCTTTTATATAAAAATATATACCCACACATAGAGAGATCAGCCTTTAACAATATTGTCATTTTTTTAATCAGTGGAAGAGTTAAAAATCTTCCCAGTGTGAAAATTACATTTCTTGTGTTTACACAAATTACTTTCAGCTATACGTCCAAGCCACTCAGCTCATTCTGAATCTTTCTTCATTCATTCTTTCATCCTTTTATTTAATGAGCACATTTAGCATGGATTATGATGAAAACATTATGCTAAATTTGAAGGAACAAAGATGAATAGATTCATCCCATGGCCTCAAGCAGCTTACCGATAAATGGGGAAGAAGAACACACTTAAAAATTGCAAACCTTTGTAGAAGTGCAGAAATGTAGGAAGGCACATGGTGTGTTTGAACAGGTGTGGTCAGGCAACTTCTCAGGTAAAACATAAATGGCCAAGACACAGAGGAGGGAATAGGTGTATTACATAGAGAGCCCTAAACTAGGCTGCTTATAGAACATATCTAAGCAACAGGAGATTGAAGTTTAAGTTACCAAATTGTGTATATCACAGTCTTAACAAAATCAACCTGGAATTGCTCACTGAGATCTTTAGATG
>NW_028023598.1:0-644 GCF_054177405.1 Leptonychotes weddellii
TTTTTAGGACATTGTTTAATGATGCCCCATGATTCTGTTTGGTGTACTTGTAAAAATATTCTCTCTGATCTTAGACAGATTTCTTATACTTTTTCACATTCAGTTTCCTCATCTGTAAGGTGGGGCAATTTCTGCTCTCCAGAGTACAGGGAATGGAAGGACACCTTGTCCCTCATATTGACTTGTGCTGGACACCTAGCTCTTCCCCAGTAACTGCAGAACAGCTCAGCACTGGGGATGGAGCCCACAAGTGCATGGAGTCCCAGGTGGTACCCAGGTTAGATACTTGCTTGTAGGTAGCACTGGGCCAGGCACCCCTTTGATATGCAGGGTATCTTAGCTTGATGAAGTGGGATGAAGACCAGCTTGTACTCAGGCTGTTGAGTTAATTGGCTGTAAACAGATTTCCCTACTAGTAAAGAGGTAGGTTGTAGACCCTGGAACCAGGCTGCCAGTGCTCCAAGATCCTCTGCCACTTCCCACTGTGGTCAAGCAGTGTGTAGCAGTTTCCTTATCTGCAAACTGGGGAGATAATAATTTTGACCCCATGAGGTAGTGGTTAGATTTAATGAACTAATATTTGTAGGACTCTTGGAGCATGGACTGGCTCAGGATTAGCATGTGGTGGATGTTAGCTACCATCA
>NW_028023599.1:0-644 GCF_054177405.1 Leptonychotes weddellii
CAACAGTGTAGGAGGGTTCCCCTTTCTCTGCATCCCCGCCAACATCTGTCGTTTCCTGGACAGTCCCTATTTATTGAATGTCCAGAGCTATACCGAACACTTTGCATTTATTATCTTGCTTACCTTGATACTAATCCTTTGAGCTAAGTGTGATTATTATCCTCCCTTTGTAGATGAGACTCAGAGAACTGAAGTTTCTTGCCTGTGGTCACATAATGCAGGCCTTACCCAGGTCTAAATGATGCAGGGGTCCACACTCCTAACCACTCTGCCACATGGCCTTCCATGGCCCGGGGGAGGGAGTGATTGACCTCAGAAGGGTGAGGGATGTTTAGCAGCCGTAGACTAGGTCTCCTCGCTCCCGGAGAGGGTCCTCTTCCCTGACAAGAGCACAGGGGTCATGCCTTGTGGGGCTCTGTCACCTCCGCAGTGCTGGCCCCACGCACTGGAGCACCGCCAATTCACCTAGGAGAGCTGTTTTCAAGCTGTGGCCTTTTTTTTTTTTAAACCTTTTAATAAACTAGAAAACAAGCTGCACAGCAGCCAGGGCACCAAGAATACAGACAAGGGTGCAGTGGGGGCAAAAAGAGCAGCCAGCCAGGAGGAAGATCAATCTGGGGCTGGGGGCCAGGCCTCGCCTAGGC
>NW_028023600.1:0-644 GCF_054177405.1 Leptonychotes weddellii
CAGTCCAACGCATTAGACCAACAAAACTTCCAACAAAGCTTCTGATCTTCCTATTAATGCCTTACTTTTAAATCTGTGGAGACAAAAAGACTGAGAAAATAACCAAGGAAATGGATATGAAGGATGAAGAATATTAAGAAACAAATTTTCAGACAGATATGACAAGACGGCAGCAAATAAGAACAGGTGTTCTGATTGAGTTCTATTCCTATGTTGGTTTTTTTTTTTTTTTCATTTTTGTAGAGCTAAGAGCTGAGAAACTTTGTTCACATAAATAAGTAGATGAGAATGGAAGAAATTTCCTTGTGGCTCTTAACTGCATGAACTGTTATGTATCAAAAACTACATAGAGTTCTATTCCTAAAATTTTTCAGGCATAATTAATTAGCAAAAGGATGAAATCCTACTAAAATCTCGTTGCAAGTAAAGCGTTATGAACCACAAGCCCCGCATAAAGTTGTGTTATATAGTCAGTAGACTCATTTCTTTTTCTAAATAAACTGCAATGTTTTAGACTGTCCTTGGTACTCAAGGAATTTTTATATTTTGGAACAATATTCCATGGTAAAATTCTGAATGGATACACAGGTTTTTATTTGTTTTTTTATTTTGCTTTAGATAAAGATTTTTATTTTTTTGTATGT
>NW_028023601.1:0-644 GCF_054177405.1 Leptonychotes weddellii
CCCCAAATAGCCAAAGAAATCTTGAAAAAGAAAATCAAAGCTGGTGTTATCATAATTCCAACTTCAAGTTATATTACAAAGCTGTAGTAATCAAACAGTATGGTATTGACACAAAAATAAACTCATAGAGCAATGGAACAGAACAGAAAACCCAGAAATAAACCCACAAGTATATGGTCAACTGTCGACCTCAGAGAGTTGGGGCCCTGGGGTGGCGAAGGAACTGAGAAAAAGAGACGACAGTATAGCGAGGCACGGGGGACCCCGAGCAAACAGCCCGAGGTCCCGAGGTTTATTTTCCATAATCTAATATACCTTCTACAATGACATAGGTCTAAAATGATTTAGAGCAGGGGCTTAGTAAGGCACATTCTTCCACGTACACAGGATTAGTTAAGTGAAGCAGTGGGAGTGGAGAAGGAGTAAGGAAATCTGTAACTGGCTATGATCAATTAATTGTAAACACCATTGTACTCGGACCTTAACACAGGTAAGAGAACAAAGAAGGGAATGCACAGTGTGCTGTTTACAGCTGGCTTTCTATCTACAAAACATCTTCTGCTGTGTCCTTTAGAACAGACCACACACATCCCCAGGGCATTTCACTCTGATCCTTTCGGGTTATTTTTAACCCTGCAATCTCG
>NW_028023602.1:0-644 GCF_054177405.1 Leptonychotes weddellii
TCAAAGTTTGTCATTTGCCCTTCAGATTCATTACGTGGAATATTTCGTATGTTTATTTCAGTAGTATTGTTGTTGAGGTAAAATAATAAGTTTGTTTTTTGTTTTTGTTTTTTTAAACAAGACACTTTTTTCTTCCTTATTGAACAATATGGTGGCCATATGTTTCCCTCCTATGTTAAAAATTACCCTCAATCATTTTAAGGTGCAGTGAAACCTATCAAAAGTTTCTGACCAGATTTCTTTCTCCAGTAAGAAGTCATTAAGGGCAAAGAGTGACTGATACAATGGAAGGCAGGCAACTAAACTTTCCCTTAGTATTTGTTACCACAGTTGCTGTAAACTAAAATTACTCTCTCCTTGACTAAAAAGTGGCCATCTCTTGGGTGAAATGTGGCAGCTGCTTAACAGTGTACAGTAATAAAACATGGTTGTCTATGGGGCGCCTGGGTGGCTCAGTCATTAAGCATCTGCCTTTGTCTCGGGTCATTATCTCCGGGGTCCTGGGATCGAACCCCGCATCGGGCTCCCTGTTCGGCGGGAAGCCTGCTTCTCCCTCTCCCACTCCCCCTGCTTGTGTTCCCTCTCTTGCTGTGTCTCTCTCTGTCAAATAAATAAATATAATCTTTAAAAACAAAACAAAACAA
>NW_028023603.1:0-644 GCF_054177405.1 Leptonychotes weddellii
CCCCCCCCCAAACAACCTCAAGCCTCCTCCTGATTATCTACAAAAAGGACAGGATACCTGTAGAAAGGCTCATTCTGTTTTAATTCAAATGCAAAACAGGATAAATTCTCTCTAGTTTAAAACCCCTTGGCTGGAGGACAGTGGGATGGTCAGTGTTCAGGCTCATGCTGAGTTCTGCCGACCCGGGTGACCTGTAAGCCGGGGTCAATGCCCTCCATGAACCCCACACCTGCCGCCTTTGGAAGCCTTTCATTTGGGCTTCATGATGGGAGGAAGCTGAACAATTATGTAAGACTGTTTTTTTGCGACAAGTTTATGGATGTATTTTGAAGGAGGCAAGCATGTGCCTATTAAGCATGGTGGCAATTATCAGTGAATGTTTTAAAATGACCAATAAAAATGAAATTATCATTGCTCATTGTTTTTTATGGATCATAATGTGTTTTGTTTGTTTTTTTTTTCTGATGGAAATATCCAACAAACTCCCCTCCTAGACACTGGCCACTAATTACATAGTTAGCACATGGTAATCCATGCACGCGGGTGCTCGCCTGTCATAATTCATCTTCATAAATGTAATTGGCCCAATGAAAGAGACCACAAAATAACTCTGCAAAGAGCAGACAGATTCAATAAAAACTGAT
>NW_028023604.1:0-644 GCF_054177405.1 Leptonychotes weddellii
CAACTGAGCCACCCAGGTGCCCCTAAATAAATAAAATCTTAAACAAAAAAACAAACAACAAAAAACCCCACAACTGATAAGTGCTGGGATGACAGCAAAAGGTGCTCTCAAACTAAGAACATTATCCACAAAATAAATGAGAATAGGAAAAAACAAGTCACATACACATAAAACTACTTTAAATAATTAGAAAACATACATCAAAATACTCCTGCTGTTGAAACTTTACCCCGCCCCCCCAAAAAAATCATGGAGCTGGAGAAAATGGTAAGAGAACACTCCAAACTTAATTATCTATCTTCAGACAGCTATTTTAGGATATAAAAAAGTACCTCGAATCAGAATGCAAACATTAAGAGGAGATATGAAAAAAAAACAAAACAGGAAGAAATGAAGTGAGAATTAATTGAACTTGGCAAAGAAATAGAAGAAAATGACAAAAGTCGTATCATAGGTGAAGAATAAATTACAGTATGGGGTGAAGGTAGAACAGAGTCTACTAAAAATTATGAATAAGTAAAGGTAATTGAAGGAAAGCAGAAAAGTAACAGAGCATGCAAATGAGATGAAGAAAAAAATAAAAGGCATCAGAAGAAAAGCAGTATCAGAGAAGTGGTTAAAATGGAAAACAAAGAATATTCAAC
>NW_028023605.1:0-10858 GCF_054177405.1 Leptonychotes weddellii
GGTCAGTGGTCCTGCTCCCATTCCCTTTCTGGAAATGTGATATTACCATCTCCACATGGATTACTCTATCTCATATGTTGCCTAAAGCACTGACTCTGTTTTGTGAAGGGGTATGGGTCTGGTAATCTTGGACACTCTGTAAAATATGTGCATTTACTCATTTATAAAAAAAGATAGAAATCACATGCTCATATTCTTAACATTCAACATCATACACATTTTCATTTCTTTGAGATCTTTCTGGTGCTTTGCTCATATGGATACCAATTTTTACTTCTGAAACACCCTGCCATGTTGCTTCAGGTATCACATTTTCAAAGTAAATATGTAATGGCTACATGTAAAGGCTATATAGCAGTCCACTGAGTTATTGTACTATAATTTATTAAACATTGGATTTTGAGTTTGCTGTAAATTTGTCACTATTCTGAATTACACGGTAACAACAGCATTCATTTGAACTTTTTCCTTAGAGTCAATTAATTCCCTGGAGTGGAATTTCTGGACCAAAGGGGTTGAACATTTTCTTTATACCTTTGCTTTAATGCATCACATTTGCAAAAGCTATTTGTAGAGTTGTAGACTTTTTACGGAAATGTTTTCAGGGTCAATTGGCATTCTCTCTGAAGATTTAAAATTTATTTAAGCAAACTGTCTGCTAGAATCTCTGAGAGGTTTCTTTTTTTAAAAGATTCTATTTACTTACTTGACAGAGAGAGAGTACAAGCAGGGGGAGTAGCAGAGAGAGAGGGAGAAGAAGGCAGATGTTTAACTGACTGAGCCACACAGGTATCCCATCTTTTTTAACCTTTCTATGCATTCATCTACTCTTACCCCAACTCTGGGAATCTATCTCCTCTTCAGGACTCAAACCCCCTTGTGGCTGAAGTCAATCTTTAATCCTAAGGTGAGGAGGCTTGGCTAATTTCCAACTAGAGGAGTTCTAGACCAAAACAATGCAAAACAAAACAAACAACACGTGCACACACACACACACATACAACAAAACAAAACAAACAAAAAAACCCAACCAACTAACCAACAAAACAAACAAAAAACACCAGATTCTTTAGCAGTGTATATAAAGCCTGAGGGGTACCCGGCCTTGCCTATATGAACAAAGCTTTTCCAATCAAATGGGGAAGAAATAGGTAGCTAAATTGTTCTGTTTTTTATATAAACCATTCAGTTTACATGTATGGAAGCTTAGAAGGTAGGAAATTAGGTTGAATATCATAGATTGGCTTAATGGACCAGAAAACATTCTCTTGACCATGTTGAAGCTTGGTATATTCATTGAAAACCACACTATTCTGCAGCGCCTGGGTGGCTCAGTCATTAAGCATCTGCCTTCAGCTCAGGTCATGATCCCAGGGTCCTGGGTTCAAGACCCGCATCGGGCTCCCTGCTCAGCGGGAAGCCTGCTTCTCCCTCTCCCACTCCCCCTGCTTGGGTTCCCTCTCTTGCTGTGTCTCTCTCTGTCAAATAAATAAATAAAATCTTAAAAAAAGAAAACCACACTATTCTGATTGCACCAATTTTTCTCTCTTTTCATCCAGATATTTGCTGTTGTATAGTTCCTGCCTAGGAGCAGGGAGGTAATTTATGTTGATGCATTGACATAATTTTGCATTAAGAAATCTGAAATGACAATTAAAATCAATAAGAAATTATAATGCTGTAATGAACAGGAATGGTGAGGTGAAGGGAGAAATTTTAATAACTGAAGAAACCACATTGCAACACTGTCAATTCTTTATAATAACATTGGGCCAATAAACATGATTAATACTAGAAAGTGGAAAAATCTGAAAGACCAATTGCTGAGCAAAAACAGAACTTCTCTATCTTTTTAACACTATGGCCAAGATATGAATTACCTTACCATTCCAGAAGTGTACATTATAAAATGATGAGCAAAACATTGACCAAGAAAGGTACATTTAGAAGGCATTACATTATATCATTGATATTAATATGGTATGGTACAATCACAGCAGCAACAGCATACAGCAATGTTAGAACTAACATTATGTCAATATTTTATAAACTAAAAATCTTTAATCCACATTTAATATTAAAGGGTATGTTACAACTCAATACCTAAAAATCAAATTATGCAAATAATGCAATTTAAAAATAGGCAAAAGACAAGAATAGACATTCCTCCAAAGAAGACATTCATTTGGCCAATAGACACATGAAAAGATGCTCACCATCACTCATCATCAGGGAAATGCAAATCAAAACTACAATGAGATTTCACCACATACCTGTCAGAATGGCTAAAATAAAAAAACAGGAAATTGTAAGTGTTGGTGAGGATGTGGATAAAAATGAATTCTCTTGCACTGTTGGTAGGACTGCAAATTGGGGCAGCCACTGTGGAAAACAGTATGAAGTTTCCTCAAAAAATTAAAAATAGAACTACCCTATAATCTAGGAAAGACACTATGGGGTATTTACCCCAAAGAATACAAAAACACTATTTCAAAGTGATACATGTACCTGATGTTTATAGCAGCATTATCTACAATAGCCAAATTATGGAAACAGCTCAACTGTCATTGATGAATGGATAAAGAAGATGTGGTACACACACACACACACACACACACACACACACACACACACACACACACTATGAAATATTATTCAGCCATCAAAAGGAATGAAATCTTGCCATTTGTCATGATGGGGATGGAGCTAGAGAGTATAATGTTAAGCAAAATGAGTCAGAGAAAGACAAATACCATATGATTTCACTCATATGTGGAATTTAAGAAACAAAACAAGTGAGCAATGGGGAAAAAAAAGAGAGACAGACCAAGAAAGAGACTTTTATTTATAGACAACAAATTGGTGGTTACCAGAGGGGACAGGGGTGGAAGCATAGGTTAAATAAGTGATGGGGATTAAGGAGTGCTCTTGTGATGAGCACATATTTCAAATAAACTTGAATAGAAATATTTTTTAAAATCTTACTAAAGGATTCCAAGGTGTTTTATGTATGCTTTGTTGAGAGTTTTAGATGAATGTTTTCCAACAGCTCTCTTCTTTTTAACTGCTATGTTAAAAATGATAGGAGGAGGGTGGTTACCAGCTATTCCCATCTTCACTGAATATAGCTATAAGAAATTACCCTGCACCCTGAAGGCAACTGTAGATGAAGTGAGTGACCAAGGAGTGTAGGACACCTTGATAATTTGAAATATGTAATGTATAAAACATTAGAATAATACCTAATATACCATTTATTTTATTATTTTATTTTCATTTTATTTCATTTTCATCATGGTAAGTGTACTCTTTAATCCCTATCCCCTATTTCCCCCTTTCTCCTACCCACCTCCTCTCTGGTAATGATCAGTTTGGTCTCTATAACTGAGAGTCTGTTTCTTGCTTTTTCTCTCTCTCTCCCTCCCTACCTCTCTCTTCCACTTTGCTTATTTAGTACATCTGATTTTAACATCCACTGCCCTTAAAGCTAAAAAATTATTTTTACCAATCTAATCTAGGGCCAAACTTTTTTTTTTTTACCACTGTGTGGAGGGCTTGGATATCCACTTGCCTTTTTCTGTCATCTATCTATCTATCTATCATCTATCTATCTATCTATCTATCTATCTATCTATCTATCATCTATCTATCTATCATCTCTAAATATATTAGTGTCCTAGGGGTACCATAAAAATATGATATATTATAGACAGAATGCTGTGTTCCCCAAAATTCATTAGTTAAATCTTTTTTTTTTTTAAGAGAGAGAGAGTGAGCATGCATGAGCATTGGAGAGGGGCAGAGGGAGATAGAAAGAGAGAATCTTAAGCAGGCTTCATGTCCAACATGGAGCCCAATGTGGGGCTCCATCTCATGACCCTGAGATCATGACCTGAGCCAAAATTAAGAGTCAGACACTTAACTGACTGAGCCATCCAGGTGCCCCTCATGTGTTAAATCTTAATCTCCAATGTAATAGTATTTGTAGGTCAGGCCTTTAAGAGGTCATGAATGGGATAAATGCCTTCATAAAATAGACCCCAAAGAATTCCTGAGATCCCTTATGCCATGGAAGGACACAGTGAGAATATAGCTATCTATGAACCAGAAAGTGGGTCCTCAACATACACTGAATCTACCAGTCTATGATATTTTTATTATGTTGTTTTTGCTATGGCAGCCTAAAAGGACTAAGACAATACAGAATGATCAGTTAAATAACACAAATTTATATTCACACAGTTTTGAAGGCAGAAGTCCAAGACCAAAATGTCAGCAGGTGTGGATTTTCCTGAGGCCTCTCTTCTTGTGTCATTATATGGTCTTTCTTCTGTGTGCACACATCTCTGGTACCTCTTTGTATGTTAAAATTTCTTCTAAAAAGAACACCAGTCAGATTGGATTAAGGCCCACTCTAATGGCCTCATTTTGACTTAAACATTTTTAAAGATGGTATTGCCCAATACGGTCACATTCTGAGGTACTGAGAGTTAGTGCTTCAACATATGAATGTTGGAGAGACACAATTCAGCCCATAACACTAGAGTATGCACGCTTTACTGAACCAGATCATACTCTCTTTGTGAGGTAATTGCTCTGGTAAAGAGGAGAAAAACTGGGTAGCATTTCAACAAAGCATGTCTAAGAAACCAAGCAGGCCATGGCTTAGGGAAGATAGAGAAGTCTCATCAAAGCCTCCACCTTTACTTCAAGAAGATTTGTGTTAATTATAAACCTAAACCAACACAGTCCTAAGTAGAGAAAGATAATGCAGGAAGTGCAGCAAATCTGATGTGATAGTGGAAAGATGGCAAAGGAGGAAAATCCTGAGCTAACCCAGTCCCATGTTTACAACTAGGTATCATCCATATCCAAGTCAATAAGCCAGAGAGTGATTCAAAGACTGATAGAATAAACTCCACAGCTAAATACAGAGAAGAAGCTGCACCTGAAAGTTTAGGACAGTCAGAAAGGTGGAGGAAGGCTGCCTGCAAAAGAGAGGGAGCTGCTTGCAGGGAGAAGGCAGGGAAATAGGCCCTCATACCAGGTAGCTCACATGGGGAAGATTAACCCCCATAAAGTTTGGCTTTGGAAACCAGAAGGGCTGAATCCCATGAGTTTGTATAACCAGTGGGACTTGGACCCTGGAGCTTTAAAAGTCAGCTGACTCAGCATTGGGCTCCCTGGGAGGGTGAATGATAGCAGGGTCACCACCCTTAAAGACACAGCAGCCTGCACAAAAAGGCAACATAAAAAGAGTAATTTACACAACACTGGGGGCAAATGGGAGACAGATCTGTTCATACTGATTTTGGAGTGTGTTGGGGGACTTCTTTGAAAATGAGGGAGCTGGCAGGCACCATTCACTTCACCTGCCCCCTAGCATAAACAAAGGGCCACCTGTGGGTGGCTGAGCAACATAGACACTTTCTACCTAACACACTAGCAATGCACCATGCCCACGAATTCTCTTGAGGACTCACCCAGTCCAAGCCTCCTAACTTCAGCCCTAGGCTCACAGAAATTTTTGTTAAGCTGCACATGCATCACATGCAGCTGCCAGGTACACAGCTGCCACAATGTGCTATGCCAAACAACTTGCAGCACCAACCCACATCAATGCACCATGTCCAGGTGCATCCAGGCATTGCCAAGTTCATTGCCCAGCCTCAAACCCACAGCCACACTGGTGTACAGACCCCAGCAGTCACAGTGCTTAGGGATATCAGCATAGGACTAATAGCTCAGCACAATTTTTTTCTAACAATGCTGCCTCAATCCCAAATTCCCCAGCAGGCATGCCTTCTCAAAGTTGGACTTCCTGGGTCCCACTAACATACAGAGAGAAAGCACAGACAACAATAGGCAGAGAGTCAGTGCAGATGATTGCACTGGAAAGAAAATTGATTCAGACACAAGAGCAGGACATAAGCAACATGCATATGATACTCTCCTGAAGTGTCACATTCTGGTGAACAGGGGACACTGCACTGTGGGGCATTCCAGGACCTCTTCTTCATAAAGTCTCTACTTTCAAGAGCAGCAGACATAATTGCCTTTCTTTAAAAAAAAAAGATTTTATTTATTTATTTGACAGAGAGATACAGCGAGAGAGGGAACACAAGCAGGGGGAGTGGGAGAGGGATAAGCAGGCCTCCCATGAAGCAGGGAGCCCAACGTGGGGCCCAATACCTGGACCCTGGGATCATGACCTCAGCCAAAGGCAGATGTTTAATGACTGAGCCACCCAGGCACCTCCATAATTGCCTTTCTTAACACAGATAAACAGAGAAACAAACTAAATGATGAGACAGAGAAATTTATCCCAAATGAAAGAATAAAATAAGGTATGGCCAGATATCTAAGTGAAACAGATTTAAATATCATGTCTGAGAATTTAAAGCAATGATCATAAGAATACTCACTGAACTTGAGAAAAGTGTGGAAAACATGAGTGAGACCTTAACACAGAGATCAGGAATAACATAGCAGAGATAAAGGGCTCAATAAACAAAATGAAAAACATATTTCCTGGAGTGAATGGCAGCTGGACAAAGGAGAGGAATGAATTAATGACATAGAGACAGAGCAATAGAAAGTAACCAACTGAACAAAAGAGACAAAAAAAAATTATACAAAATGAGAACAGATTTAAGGAACTCAGTGACTCCATCAAATATAATAACATTCATATTATAGGAATACCAGAAGAAGAGAGAGTAAAGGGGGCAGAAAATTTATTTGAAGAAACAATGGCTGAAAGTTCCCTAATCTGGGGAAGGAAACAGACATCCAGATCCAGGAAGCAGAGAACTCCCAACAAAATCAACAAAAGCAGACCCCACACCAAGACATATTGTAATTAAATTGGAAAAATATACCAAAATAGCAAGACAAATGAAGACAGTAACTTACAAGGGAAAGTCCATAAGGCTAGCAGGAGATTTTTCAGTAGAAACTTGGCAAGCCAGAAGAGAGGGGCATGATATAGTCAGCGTGCTGAATGGGAAAAATCTGCAGCCAAGAATACTCTATTCAGCAAGGTTATCATTCAGAATAGAAGGATAGATAGTTTCCCAGACAAACAAAAACTAAAGGAATTCATGAGCACTAAACCAGACCTGCAAGAAATATTAAAGGGGACTGAGTAAAAAGGAGAGACCAAAAGTGACAGGGTAAAGCTAGGAAACACAAAAGTAGTAAAAATGAATATTTATGTAAAAAACCAGTTAAGGAACTCACAAAATAAAAAATATATAAAATATAACAACATACACCTAAAACATGGGGAGGAGAGGATAAAGAATGGATTTTAACTTGAATGACCATCAACTTAAAATAGACTCCTATATGTAGAAGAGGTTAAAAACAAACTTAATGGTAACCATATATCAAAAACCACTAATAATATGCAAAGAATACAGAGAAAGAAATGCAAATATATTACTAAAGAAAATCAGCTAACCACATAACAGAGAAAGAAGAAAGGATCAGAGAAAATCTTCAGAAACAATGACAAAACAAATATTAAAATGACAATAAACATATATCTATCAATAATTACTTTGAATAGAAATGGGATAAATGCTCCAATAAAAAGGCATAGGATGTCATAATGGATTAAAAAAAGCAAGAGGATATATGTGCTGCCTACAAGAGACTCATTTCAGATGTAAAAACAAAAACTATAACATGAGACAAAGGAGGACACTGTATAGTAAAAACGGGACAATCCAACAAGAAAATCTAACAATTGTAAATATTTATGGACCCACATAGTAGCAACCCATGCATAAAAGAGTTAATAACAAACATAAAGGAACTAATCAATAATAATACAATAATACTATGGGACTTTAACACCCCACTCATATCAAGGAACAGATCATCCTAAAAGAAAATTAACAAAGAAAAAATGTCACTGGACAGATGGATTGAACAGATATATTCAGAGCATTCCATCCTAAAACGGCAGAATACACATTTTTTTCAAGTGCCCATGAACATTCTCCAGAAGAGAACACATATTAGGCCACAAAACAATCCTCAACACATTCAAATGATTGAAATCATACCATATGTCTTTTCTGACCACAACGCTACGAAACTATAAGTCAACCACAAGAAAAAATCTGGAGGGGAGGAGCAAGATGGCAGAGGATTAGGAGACCTAAATTTCCTCTGGTCCCAGGAATTCAGCTAGATAGGGATCAAACCATTCTGAACACCTAAAACCTCAAAAGGAGATCGAAGAAAAGAATAGCAGCAACTCCCTGAATGGAAAAGCGACCACTTTCTGGAAGGTAGGACGTGCGGAGAAGTGAATCTGAGGTGATATTTGGGAAGATAGACGGTGGGGGAGGGGGCCTCCGTCAGCCACTACCGGCAAGTGATAGAGCAGCGGAGCACAAAATCGGAAATTTTAGAAGTCGGTTCTGCTGAGGGACGAAGCTCCAGTGGCTAAGCAGGGGGTGGAACACTTGCTAGGACAGTGTGGTCTCAGGACCCTCGGGGTTACAGAAAGACCAGGGGTGCCTGAGTGTGGCAGAGCTCCCAGGTATCGGAGCAGGGAAGCTGGCTGCAAAGACAGAGCCAAGGAGTGATCTCTCAGCTCAGGGTTGCCATAAACTGTGATCTGTGGCACAGTCGGGCCACTGCACTTCCAGCAGGGACCCAACAAGCGGCAGATCTGGGGAGACTCCCCTTCCTCCCCCGGGAGGAGCAGTGCAGGAGCGCACCACAGGAATCTGCTGGGTTTGAAGACTCCACACGGGGTCATGAGGCAGAGATAGAAACACTCGGTCACAGGCAGGGTGAGCATGGAGTGCGGCCAGAGACTTGGGAGATGAGAGTGATTGACTGCTTTTCTCTAGGGGCTCACTGAGGAGTGGGGCTCTGAGTTCTCAGCTCCTCTGGGGTGGAGATTGGGAGGCCACCATTTTATTTTTTTATTTTTTAAGATTTTATTTATTTATTTATTTATTTATTTATTTATTTAAGATTTTATTTATTTGTTCATAAGAGACAGAGAGAGAGGCAGAGGGAGAAGCAGGCTCCCCACTGAGCAGGGAGCCCAATGCGGGACTCGATCCCAGGACCCTGGGATCATGACCTGAGCCGAAGGCAGACGCTTAACCATCTGAGCCACCCAGGCTCCCTAAGATTTTATTTATTTATTTGACAGAGAGAGAGACAGCAAGAGAAGGAACACAAGCAGGGGGAGTGGGAGAGGGAGAAGCAGGTTTCCCGCTGAGCAGGGAGCCCAATACGGGAATCGATCCCAGGACTCTGGGATGATGACCTGAGCCAAAGGCAGACGCTTAACCATCTGAGCCACCCAGGCGCCCTGGGAGGCCACCATTTTAACTCTCATCCTCCAAAGCAGTACGGAAAGCTTGCAGGGAACAAAAGCTCCAGAGAGCAAACCCGAGCAGATTACTTAGCCCGGCCTGAGACAAGGGCGGGGCAATTCCACCTCCAGCAAAGATATTTGAGAACCACTGTAACAGGCCCCTCCCTCAGAAGACCAGTAAGAACAGCCAGCCAAGACCAAGTTTACCAATCAATGAGAATGGCAGAACTCCAGAATGTGGGGAATACTGCACATAGAATTCATGGTTTTTTCCCCATGATTCTTTAGTCCTTCAAAGTTAATTTTTTTAATTTTCTTTTTTTTCTTTTTCTTGGTTCTTTTTTTTTTTTAATTTTTCTTTTTCCCTTTTTCAACCAACATCTTATCAATCCCTTTATAAAAATCTTTTTTATTTTTCATTTTTAGGGTCATATTCTATCCCCTTATAGTAGTTAACCTTATTTTTGGTATATATATAAGTTGTTCTCGGGTGCCTGGGTGGCTCAGTTGGTTAAGAGACTGCCTTCGGCTCAGGTCATAATCCTGGAGTCCCAGGATTGAGTCCCACATCGGGCTCCCTGCTCAGCAGAGGGTCTGCTTCTCCCTCTGACCCTCTTCCCTCTCGTGCTCTCTGTCTATCATTCTCTCTCTCAAATAAATAAATAAAATCTTAAAAAAAAATAAGTCGTTCTCTCCTTAAACTTTTGGGATACAGTTTCTTTGAACAGACAAAAATATATCCTAAATCACTAGTGTATGGCTTTGTTATAGTCTCCTGCCCTATCACATTCTCTCCCTTTCTTTTTTTAAATCCTCTTCTTCTTTTTTCAAGCAACTTATCATTCCTTTTATAAAATCTTTTATAATTTTCATCTTTACAATCATATTCCATCCCTTCATCATATTTACCATTATTTTGTACATATGTAAGTTTTTCTTCCTTTTAAATTTTGGGGGGCACTTTCTTCTAACAGACCAAATAACCCAAAATCTAGTGTGTGGCACTGATCTATGCACCAGCCTGATTATATTTGACATTTTCTGGTTTTTTGTTTGTTTGTTGTTGTTATTGCTTTTAACTTCTTCTTTTTCTTTTTTCTTTATTTTTTCTTTCTTTCCCTTTCTATTCCCCCGGTTTCAGGTCTCTTCTGATTTGTTTAGTGTATATTTTTCTGGGGTTGTTGTTACCCTGTTAGCATTTTGTTCTCTCATTCATCTATTCTCCTCTGCACAAAATGACAGGACAGAAAAAAATCACCTCAAAAAAAAGAACAAGAGGCAGTACCGACTGCCAGGGACTTAATCAATATGGACATTAGTAAGATGTTGGAACTAGAGTTCAGAATGACGATTTTAAAGATACTAGCTGGGCTTGAAAAAAGCATGGAAGTTATTAGAGAAACTCTTTCTGGAGAAATAAAAGAACTAAAACTAACCAAGTCAAAATCAAAAAGGCTATTAATGAGGTGCAATCAAAAAAGGAGGCTCCAACTGCTAGGATAAATG
>NW_028023606.1:0-644 GCF_054177405.1 Leptonychotes weddellii
CCGGGGCCTTGCTATCCAAGGTGAGATCCGTGGACCAGCAGCATCGGCATCACGCGGAAGCACGTGGTCATTCGAGATCTCAGTCTCCAGACCTGCTGAATCAGAATCTGCCTGTAAACAACATCCCCAGGCAATCCACTGCACCGGGACCTCTGCATCCTGGCCCTGAGATTGTGCCCAATAGACGAGTCTGCCATGGAGTCTGATTCTGGGAAGGGGCCTGTGGCCACTAGCAAAGTGCTTTCGTCGCGGTGTCCAAAACAACAAAACCGCATTCCCTCCCAGTCCAGAGGTCGGGAGTCCGAGATTGAGGTGCTGGTAGAGTTGGCTCCTTCTGGGAGGCTATGAGGGAAAATCTGCTCCAGGCCTCTCTCCCTGGCTTGTAGATGGGCCAGCTTATATCTGTGTCCCATCCCATGACCTTCTCTCTAGGCATCTCTGTGTCCAAATTCCTCCTTTTTACAAAGACGCCAGTCTAATAGGGCCCACCCTGCTCCAGTATGACCTCATTGTAACTAATCGCATCGGCAATGACTCTATTTCCAAATAGGGTCATGTTCTGAGGTCCTGGGGATGAGGACATGAATCTGGGGAGCACACAAGTCAGCCTGGAACAGGACCCATGAACCTGTGTTTAATAAGCA
>NW_028023607.1:0-644 GCF_054177405.1 Leptonychotes weddellii
GAAGAGATCCAATTGCGGTTTTCATTTTTTTTCCTTCTTCTCTCAGCTTTATTGATGTACGTTTAATATATAAACGCTTCATGTATTTGTTGTATATATTGTGGTGAGTTTGGACACACACATACACCGGGACACTGTCACCACAATCCAGGTAATAGACACAACTGTCACCTCCACCAAAGTGCTTGTTTCCCTGGCCCTGTCTTTCTGTTCTGTGCGGAGAGTACTTGCCCTGAGATGCCGTCTCGGCCGGACTTTCGGGTCAGCGGGGTCGTGGAGTGCAGACAATATGCGCTGGAGCAGACCTCCAGGACTTACTCCTCTGGCAGAAAAGCAACTCTAGACCCACTGGGCAGCAGTGTGAGTGAGAAAGAAAGGGGGAAGTTTGAGGGGTTAAGAGCCTTTCATGTCAGTTCGGTCCAGACAGGACTGTGTTTTTCATCTAAATGTCAAGTTCAGTTTTTCACAAAACAAGCCTGATGGTTCACAAAATAAATGTGATGGTTGATGTGTTGTGTTGTGTGTCCGGGCGGCTGTCATGGAATACCACAGGCGGGGGGAGGTTTATGAACCACAGACATGTGTTTCTCAGCCCTGGAGCCTGGGGGTCCAAGAGCAAGGCACCAGCAGATCCGGTGTCCCGG
>NW_028023608.1:0-644 GCF_054177405.1 Leptonychotes weddellii
GGGCAAAGTGCCCGTCTGGAGGTCCGGATGTGGCCCAGTCAAGACCCTGGTCACTCCATGCTGGAACACTGGAGCAGAAGTGAGGGGCGTGGAAGCACGGAAGGCAATTCAAGGGTTTTCCAGATGAGGCTTGGTGACCCAGCAGGTGCTCTGTCAGCCTGGCCTGCATCATTCATCCTCATCCTCACCGTGGGAGCCAGCCCCCCCGACCCGGGTGACCAGGGGACGCGTGGGGGGGCCCTGAGAACAGGGGCTTGGCTGGACGACATGCTCTTACAGAAGGGCAGCGGGCGTGGGTCCCCTGTCCTAACTTCCCAGAGCCTCCACTTGTCTCCAAAAAACGGAGACGGCAACCCCCAGAATGGGCATTTCTGGGGCATGGAGAGCGCCCAGCTCACTGCTGGCGTTTTGAAGCCTGTCACCAGGCTTGGGTGAGGGTCTAGATTTTCCTCTGTGTGAAATAAAACTCCCTCTGAAGTACATCAGTTTGAAATCACTGGGGAAGAGTGGAGAAGGCACACCCTGTGTGTCTGGAAGGAAGTGAAGGTTCCTCCCTCTCCTCCGGGGGTTCCCAGCTGAGAGCAGAGTGCATCCTGCATTTGCGGGTCTGGTGGCTTTGCTCAGGAACTAGCTCATTCTGGGGG
>NW_028023609.1:0-644 GCF_054177405.1 Leptonychotes weddellii
CTGAAAAACGAACTGAGGGTTCTAGAGGGGAGGGGGGTGGGAGGATGGGTTAGCCTGGTGATGAGTATTGAGGAGGGCACATTCTGCATGGAGCACTGGGTGTTATGCACAAACAATGAATCATGGAACACTTCATTTAAACTAATGATGTAATGTATGGGGATTAACATAAGAATAAAAAAATAATAATAAAATTAAAAAAAAAAATGAGCTTAGGCCAACATCTTCACCGCTCTTGCATGGGAGCAGGTCTGAATATTTCCCATTAAAATGGGTCTTCATAGTCTAACAGAAGACTCAGACCTTTGAGATACATTTGCTAAAGATACATTGCTAAACTTTGAAGATTCCAAACACTAAGACTTTCAGTTGGTGAGAATGAGGCAGGAAAGATGCTTGAGAAGGATGCCCATTTAACCCTTGTGCATTGTTCGGGGAATGTAACCTGGTGCGGCCACTATGCAAAACAACATGAAGTTTCCTCAAAAACTTCAAAATAAAGATACCATACAATCCACTAATTCCACTTCTGTACATTTATCCAAATACAAGACACTACTTTGTAAAGATACATGCACCCCTATGTTTACTGCAGCATTATTAGCAATAGCCAAGATATGGAAGCAACCAAGTATCTATCAATA
>NW_028023610.1:0-644 GCF_054177405.1 Leptonychotes weddellii
CCCAGTATAGCTAAATTATACAAATATTAAATGTTCATTCATAATAAAATCCTAACAAACTGAAATCAACAATACATTAAAAATAATCATTCACCACGATCAAGTGGGATTTCTTTCATGGTTGCAAGAGTGGTTCAGTATTTGCAAATCAATGTGATACATCACATCAATAAGAGAAAGGATGGAAATCGTATGATCATTTCAATAGATGTAGAAAAAGCATTTGACAAAGTACAACATCCACTCATGATTAAAAAAAAAAAAACCCTCAACAAAGTAGGTTTAGAGGGAACATACACCAACATAATAAAGGCCATATATGAAAAACCCACAGCTAACATCATCCTCATGGGAAAAAATTGAGAGCTTTTCCCCTGAGGTCAGGAACAAGACAAGAATGTCACTCTAGCCACTTTTATTCAACACAGTACTGGAAGTTCTGGCCACAGAAATCAGACAACAAAAAGAAATAAAAGGCATCCAAATGGGTAAGGAAGAAGTAAAACTGTCACTATCAAAAAACTGCTAGAATTGGGGTGCCTGGGTGGCTCAGTCATTAAGCATGTGCCTTCGGTGCAGGTCATGGTCCCAGGGTCCTGGGATTGAGCCCCGCATGGGGCTCTCTGCTCTGCAGGAAGCCTGCT
>NW_028023611.1:0-644 GCF_054177405.1 Leptonychotes weddellii
AGGGAGAAGCAGGTTTCCTGCATAGCAGGGAGCCCGATGCAGGGCTCGATCCCAGGACCCTGGGATCATGACCTGAGCCGAAGACAGTCGCTTAACCGACTGAGCCACCCAGGCACCCCACTGTGAGCTATTTGTATTTCTCCTTTTGACCATTAGCCATTTTTAAGTTTAATATAGAGATTTACAAATAAGCAAAGATATATTTTGGGGGTTTTTTTGTAAATTACACATAATACCTAAACATTATTCTTGTTCAAAATAAAGCTAATAATCCCACTAACCATACCTCTGTCCCCATTACATTTTCTCTGTCCAGGAATCACTTCTCAGGTGAGTACACATTCTTAGACCTTTGTGCCAAGGGATCTCAACAGGAAGCAATTTTGTCCTTCAGGACACAGTTGCCAAAGTCCACAGACCATTTTACTTGTCACCACTCCGGACTGGAGCGATGCTACTGGTGCCTGGTAGGTAGAGGCCAGGGAGGATTTAAATACCCTACAATACACAGGACAGCCACCTACAACAAAGAATTATCCAATCCAAAATGTCAACAGTGGCACTGCTGAGCACCCCCGGTCTATGCTTTTAATGCAATGTATGTAACTATAAAACTGTAAAATCTTGGGGCGCCTGGGTGGCTC
>NW_028023612.1:0-644 GCF_054177405.1 Leptonychotes weddellii
AGTAACCTATGCCCATGGTAAATAAATACATAGCTTTGAAAGGTATGCGTTAAAAGTAAGCATTCCTCCCACTTTATATCCCTAGATCTGTAGTGACTTCCCTGGAGGCAACTGCTGCTAACGACTTCTGGAGGATCCTTATAGGACAGACTCATAGATGCAAGCGTATGGATCCTAAGATACTGTTGTGTATCCTCTTTTTTTTCACCACACAGCGTATCTTGGAGATGGTTCCTTATGAGCACATATGGATAAGCTGTGCTTTAAAAAACTGGCTACATAGTTTTCCAAAATTCGGATATGCCCTAATCTAACCATGCTGGGCTTTGGCCATGCGTCCAGGGGCTCCTGCCTGCCCATAACCTCTCCCTTGAAACTGTTCTTGGGTATTGAGGTGGGGTTGGTTGGCCATCCAGCTACCTGGAGTGCTGGGTCGCAGATGGATGGATGCTTGAATTGTGGATAGCAAGAAGGTCTAGTTCATTCTTCAGCTCAACCAGCAAACTTGGGGAGATGTGTTAAGTCCAGCACACCCTCTGAACTTGCAAGTTCCTAATTTATAAATTGGAGATAACATTTCTTTCCTTTCTTTGTCTTTAAAAATTAAAATATTCATATGGGTAGTTTTTCTCATTTTTACATTC
>NW_028023613.1:0-644 GCF_054177405.1 Leptonychotes weddellii
ATCTTTTTTCTATGCTAAGGAAACAACATCCTCCCATTTGTTTATTCAGTAGGTGGACGTAAGTATCAACTACATGTTACAAATTGCCAATTCACACCAGATATAGAAAATAGAGAATTTAAGTTAAAGTGTCCAGTTATCAATCCAATCAGTGGAATAGGATGAATATATATAATATAAACATATATAAATCTTGTATATATATAAATCTTCCAAAAGATAAAATGTGATTATCCTAGCCAGTGTGAAACTACAGTGCATGGTATGTAAAGTTCTTATTCCAAAACTCCCAATATTTCATATTCAAATTTTTGTCCTCAGTCCCTACAGTAACTGTCAACATAAAACCACTACTTTGTATCCCTACTTTACTCTAAACTTTCTTGTTTTGCTTTTTTGGCGCAGGACAGGTCATATGCACCCCCATGTTCATTGCAGCACTGTTTATAATAGCAAAGATATGGAAGCAGTCTAAGTGTCTATCAGTGGATGAATGGATAAACAAAATTTGGTAAATATCAACATATATATATATAATATTTAATCATAAAAAAGGAAGGAAATCTTGTTATTTGCAACAACATGTATGGACCTTGAGGACATTACACTAAGAGAAATAAGTCAAACAAAGAAATACAAATGCC
>NW_028023614.1:0-644 GCF_054177405.1 Leptonychotes weddellii
TATGACCCTCATCATGGAGGAGTAATGACACTTCTGTGAACTGGCTGTTGGCATTTATGAGGAGAGGATGCTCATATTGGCTAAGGGTGACCTGGAGAATTACTCATGAGTCTGATAAACAGAGCAGCAAAGAAGAGGCCCAACATTCCTATAGCCAAATATCCCTGTGCCCTGAAGCATAAAGGGTGAAGTGGAATAGGGCACTCAGAGAGCATTCGGGAAGCCCCGGGAGACCATGAAGGCAGACAGATGGGGGGAAGCAAGTCAGCATTTCACAGCCTGAAGAAAAACCTCCCCGACCTGGTGGAAGAAACTTTGCTAATCCAACATACAACCACACAGAAAATCCAGGCATGTTTATTACAGGGGACAATGAACACAGGTCCTTCACTGCTAGGAATGGCCTCGATGGGTAAGAAATACAGTAGGGAAAATCAAAAGTCCTTTAACCATAACTGTAAAAAGTTGAGCTTTCAGCATGAACTTCCCTGTGTGTTTTATATCTCGGGGAAGGAAATAATACAATATACGTTAAAGGGTAAAAATGCATCCAACTCCTAAGTAAAAATACAATGTGGAGTGATTGTTTCCTATTTAAACCATATTTGCATTGATTGGTGTAAGTGGTAACAGTGATATTTTGA
>NW_028023615.1:0-644 GCF_054177405.1 Leptonychotes weddellii
GAAAGGGATACGGTGGGAGGTAGATCTGACCCTTGACCATCGTGTCACCCCATCTTCTGTTACCGTTTTCTTATGATTCTTCCAGCGATATCCCATATGTAAATGAAAAATTGTGTGCATTTCTAAAATAAAAATTTTTTAAATTATAAAAGTAACACATAAAAAAATGGTAACTGTTTGCTGTATTTTTTTTTTTTTTAATTACTACTTGGAAGCGAGGAAGCGAAGTCTCCCGTACCCACAGGACTGGGATTGTTGGTGTTAACGTTCGTGCTTTAACTTTCCTATTTACATATGGATAGCGTTAGGTTTTGGGTTTCTGTGAAAAAATACTGGATATAGTTGATGGCTTTACGTGAAGATAGACACCTGTTTGATTTAATATATCTAAAGTTCTCCTTATGCCAACTTTGTTGGCTTTATGTGTATGGTAAATCAAGCAGGGAGATCTTTATACACAAACCCCCACAGACACTGTTGTATGGGGTTAATACGCTTCTGTTGCTGCCACAAGGAGACATAACGCTAGTCAGCTAGTTCATTATCCCTTGAGCTGGCCAGGCACTCTGGTGTCCCATGGTTTCTCATACATGTGCAGCTCTCAGTGGGGGCAGTGTGTGTGTGTGTGTGTGTGTGTGTGTGTG
>NW_028023616.1:0-10857 GCF_054177405.1 Leptonychotes weddellii
GCTGACGGAGGCCCCCTCCTCCACCATCTATCCTCCCGAATATTGCCTCGGATTCACTTCTCCGCACGTCCTACCTTCCAGAAAGTGGTCTCTTTTCTGTTCAGAGAGTTGTTGCTATTCTTTTCTTCGATCTCCTGTTGAGTTCGTAGTTGTTCAGAATGGTTTGATCCCTATCCAGCTGAATTCCTGAGACCAGACGAAATCCAGGTCTCCTACTCCTCCGCCATCTTGTTCAAGACATGTTTTTAAGAAGGGAGAGATCTTTGAGAAGCTTAATAGTGTCTGTCCTCTGTAGGCCACTGTTGACCATGGGAGACATTGCCATGGGCCTGGGTTCTCTAGTATCAAAGAAAAATGATGGGTCTCTGGAATAGCAAAGGCCAGGTGGTAACACTTAACCACTGAAACAAGGTGGACATCATTGCCATATGTGCATCAAAGTCAGGGTGGGAATCACAATGCCTTGACCCACAGGACAGGGTACAACAGATTTGATGGCTATAGATTGTGTTGTTGTAGAAAGCCAGGTGGATGAATAATTAGTGTCTCCTTCCTCCCTCCCTTTCCTTCTCCTTCCTTCCTTCCTTCCTTCAATAGAAAATTGTGATCTCTCATTCAATTTAAGTGAATTCAAAGACTGAGAGTCCATTAATTGAACTGAATTACAATTTCCCAGGAAAATTAGAATGGGTTATGGATGAAGGTGACAATAAATCTCAGTTATTGCCTTGAGACTTCAACAGTGGGAACTGTAGCACTTTCCCTCTTATGTTAAGTTTTTACAGGCAGAGTCATCTGCTATCATCTGCTATGAAGGAACTCTGTGACAGTCTGCTCCCAATGGCGAACTGTGGGGTCTAGTGTGTAGACAGTGCCACATGTGGCTATTGAGCACTTGAAATATAACTGGTCTAGTCTGGGATATGCTATAAGTAAGTTTTGAATGTCAAATCTCCCATTAATATTATCATACTAATTACATTTTAAAATCAATATTTTGGTTAGATTAGGTTAAACGAAATACACTATATTGATCTGGCACATTTTTACCTTTTCTAACATGGTTACTGGAAAATTCTAAATCACATATGTGGCTTGCATTGTGGTTCTGTCTGAACTCTAACAAAGGGAAAAGATGAAGAGAATGAATGCATGCTTCACAACTTTGCCCTATACAGGGCAACTGTATTATTCATCCCTCAAATCAGGATATTAGAAGACCAGAAGTGGGCACTGTAGATAATGATGCTGGGGCAAAGAGCACAAACCAGGACTCGGACAACTGCAGGTGTGAGGTCACCTTGTCAAGAATAAGGTGAGTGTGAATGCCACACAGAAAGGGCAGATGAGGACTTCAAAAGCAGGGTTTATTTTAGGGGATTTTTTCCTTGTGTCAGACAAAAAATTGAAGTTTTGTCTGCCAGCTATATGCTCATTCTACTCTTGAAAAAACCTGAAGCTTCTTGTTTCTAAGGGGAAAACTTGACTGAAACCCCAGGCTCTAAGAATTTGGATGGCAGAAGTTATTATGGAGTATTTGGGTATGTTAAACCTAAGTACATCAGAAATGTGTGGATTGCATTTCCTTTAAAACACACACAAGCTTAAAACTTCATGGGAAAAGTGCTCAGCAGGGACTGCCTTGGGTTTTCCAAATCCCACATGTTTTTGTACATTTACAGTTATGCACAAACTCTATAGGATGATCTTCAAACTGAAACCAGACCCAGCTTCCTATGCCCAGAGAACTCGGTCATCTCTCTTCATGTCCACTCTGGGTCCCCCACTTAGGGACAGGGTCCCAAAGATCCCAAAGAAGTAAGCACTTCCTCTGATCTGAAATTGGGTAAAAGAGCCCAAAAGAAGGAAAAGAATCTAAAACATGAAGGGAGTGTAGGGTTTTGTAGCATCTCCCCTCAAAAGAGCTACAGAAGCTGGAGGCATTGGTCTGGGGAGATTTGGTGGCAGAGAAAAGGAATGTTCTCAACAGCCAACCTCTGCCTTTCTGTAGGCCTGGGAAGAGACTTCTCAAAAATCTCTCCTTTTTTAGCCCCATTCCCTGGGCCCTGAACTGCCCTCTGAGTATTTGTGTTTTAATTCAGGACTCTCAGCCACATGGTATGTACTTGAGCCTACGTGACATGAGAGACTCAGCAATTACTGTCACACCTCTCCTCTTTGATTTTGAACTTGGGGATTCCCTTGACTGAAATATTCTATCCTTCTTTTTCCCAGTAGGCTACTGATACCACCTTGGAGCTGGAGCTCAGATAGCCCTTCCTGATCTCCTCAGAGGGGATGGATCCTCATAAAGCATCTCATAAAGTCTTTATGGGCACACTTCACTGCAGTATGCTGTGTTCATTGACTTCTTGGTCTATCTCCTTACTCCACAGGAGCTCCTTTGAGGAAGGAAGGGCTCTGTCCCCCCATCTAAACATCTCCAGAGCTTGTCACGTTGTAGCTGATCACCAACCTGTCTTATTTACATGGCCCTTTTTATCACTGGAAAATCAGATTGCCATACAAGAAATGTGACCTAACAAAAATCAGGAGATGTTGGCAGGTGACCAATATATCCCATTTTATTCAGGAAACTGTTGAAACTCTAAAAGCTGAGTGACTTTCCCAGTGTCACCCAGTGTGAGCTGCTGGAACCAAGAGCAGAGCCCAGCATTTACTCCAAGGACCAGTTTTTTTTTTTTTTTTTTTTTTTCACTAATCTTGCCTGCTTGTTGAATTAAACACAGACATATTAGGCCACAGACAAGCATATTTTGAATTTTGGATCTGATCTTACTTAAAAAAAAAAAAAGTTTTGACTCCAGGGAAGTCTGCCAGGAAGAAGCATGTGAAAAACAATAAGACTCTAAGCAAAAAAGTTCTCAAAGTTTTAAGGCAGGAGTGCAAGGTCTGTGGGTGGGACACATGAAGTCCTTGAATCCCCTAAGGTTTTTGGCAAAATCTCATATATGTGAGTATGTTTCTGGGAGGAGGAAGCAAAGCTTTATCACATTCTCAAAGGGTGAATGTACCTAAGGCCTGTTCCACCCCTGGGCGGAGGGATCATTTTGCACTTCCTTGGGGATCTATCACCTTGTGGGCCAATTTCCTCCTGCAGTCCCCCTCTGCCTGGATGGTGGATGCCAAGGCCTGAGTGGAGGGCTCTGTGCAGCCTGCTGGCATCCTCTGTATTAACACTTCTGCATTGCAGGCAAGCTAATCCATCTCTTAAGCTGCTTGACTGAGCTCCTTTGCCAGATCTGATAGAAGGATTTAACCTTTCCTTTTTCCCTCTTGGCACACGCTCAATGGAATCCAAATAAAGAATTAAAGAGACTTGAAAGGGACTTTCCATTACCAAATAATTCAGTTTAAATTTCCGACCTTTCCTCTACCTTTTTCTTTGTTTTTCCATTCCCTCCTTTCTTCCTCTTCAACTTTGGGATTCAAGGCTGGCATAAAAGCCCCTGGGGACATGTGGAGAGCCAGAGACCAGGAACGTGAGTGGAATTTTCCAAATTAAGGTGGCTTATTGGCCTTAGTTACCAAGTGAACCGGGGAGGCCTGGCTTTCGGGTTATGCCTGGGAGCAGGAGTGCTTTGACATCTGGGGGAGAGTTTTGGTTTTCGTGGCTGGAGCAACGTGTGCTCTGGCATCATGGAACTTTTTGCATTTTTCACAAGCCACCTCACACTTTTCTTGCCCTGAGTCTTTGCTTCTGCTGCTCATAGAACATAAATTCAGCAAGTCTCAACCAAATAGCAACAGTGTCAGAAATTGTCCTGAGATCTCAGGGTGATAATAGTAACTAGAATTTATTGGGACCTCATATATGCAAAGTGCAACGTGGCCCAACAACACTAAGGGGTGTTTAATATTTTTTTCAATAACAATAACTAACACTTCCCAAGTGCTAACTGAATGGCAATTATTGTTCTGAGCTCTTTACTTATGCTAGCTCTTATTATTCTTCCAATAGCCCTGAGAGATACTTACTATTATTATTCTTCACCTTTATAGATAAAGCTAGGTACCTGAGACGTGAAAGAGCTCACCTGGGACCATGCACAGCTATTGAGTGGCAGAGCCAGTTCAAATCCATGTAGTCTGGCTACAGGTCCAGTCCTTTTAGTTGCTTACCTACCCAGTTGCCCTTACGTGCCATGGGCTCAGGAGTCCCTATTTTCGTGCTTATTCTTCTTCATGCCTATTCAGTTGATCAGTGTAGTTGTGCATGCTAATCTCTGTACAAAATCTGGAAATAACAGAATGCTTTTGCTAGGTACTGCAACAGAAGCTAGGTGCAATTCATAGCAAAGACTGAAGGCAAGAGGTGGGAGATGCAGACAGCACAAGGGGAAGTAATTGAGATTATTCTTGTTTAGTGGAAATGAATTCCATCCTGACTATGCTCCCATCTAGGAGGTGTTCTATCATCATTTTTTAAATACATGCATGAATAGCTTATGTAGCTGGTTACCAATGCTGAGAGTAGAATATCGTAAATAAGTGGTGTGGGATTTTTGTTGCTATTGTTCATCCCAATAGCCTTCTAAGAAGGTATATTTGGAAAGCACACCTCAGAGCAGAGGCTCATAATATAATTCCAAACAAAAATTTCAACGTGAGTGGGGCAGTAAAGGATCAGGTACCTTCCTGTTACACCGTCTGGGGCCATTAAGTGTTGAGTATTGGGTTGGAACATACCTCTGTACTTCCCCAATGATGATTACAGTCCTAGGCCAAACCCTTCAGAACAAGGCATCAATTGTCTTTTGGAGCTTACTCTTTCGTACTGAATCTTGCTTTTTTTAAAGTTGTATTTTACATCATTATGACAGGAACAAGTAAGTGGTGGTGTGGCTGGCAGGCATTTTGAGAGCAGCCCAACAGAGCTGAGCCATGAATTTGGGGTCCTAACCCTTCTGCTTTCCAAGCATGTATCCTCAGTTGAGTTGTGAAACTTCATTAGATTTCTGTGCTTTTTTCTGGCTTATTGTAGGTACTCAACTTATTTATTGGAAAAATAGATGGTACGTTCATTAAAAAGAAGTTTATTCTTCCTTTAGGGTTGATATAATGAAAAACGTGCAATATTGAGTATGGGAAGTCTGTGTAAATGGAGTTCTTATTCAGTCTTGTAGCCAAGAAGAGCTCTGTGCACGGAAAGGCAGACCTCCTTTTGATTTGCCATTCAGTGCTCCTATCAATATGTTCATTATTATGATATTAGCTTCTCCTAAGGATGCCTGGGGTCCGAGGGAGAAGCCCCCGAACACTGATGGCTTTAGAGAAGGAGCAGTCTTCCCTCGGAAAGTATTCTATTTTCACTCATTAAAAAATTTCTAGATAAATCCAGCCTCATTCTTTAATAGCCAAGTAAGCAGGTTTTAAAATACATGTTTATGAATTCATCTCAGGCTGAATTCCAACCGGCTGTTAGATAGGCTTTTAAAAGCATGTGCATATTGCATCATAGCTGTTAAACTGAATGTTTGCTACTATTACTCAATCTGCCGAAAATTGTCATTTAATTTAATAATATGAAAAGCTAAAGAGAAATGACATGGCTTATTATATAAAGTCTGTTCTCACCCATTCACTCCACAGAGACCCTCTTTATTTGGAGGCCCTTAATATTTCAGGTATAGTTGAATCTTATACACCCACAACCTCTCTGAGACCTTGTTACAGAACAGCTGCATAAGGTCTGAGGAATAATTCTTTAACTCTAGACCTTATCCAGGAGAAGTTAACTACTAAAATTCTAAAAAAGACTTTTTTCTTAAGTGCATAAGAAGGCATAAATCCAATAACTGCCCTGGGATAGTTTTGTAGGAATATATTATGCATAAGTAAAAAATCTTTATAAACGTGTTTATTAATCGATATAGACAGAAGATATAGCTAACACACACAGGGCTCTGTGTCAAATGCTTTACATGCATGCAGTAGTTACTTATTACTGCATAAAAAAATTACCACAACTTATTAGCTTAAAGCAATGCTTATTTGTTATCTGTTAGTTTCTGTGCATCAGGAGTCTGGCCTGGGCCCTCTGCTCAGGGACTCACAGGGCTGCAGCAAAGGTGCCGGCTGGGCTGTGTTCTCAATTGGGGGCCCAACTAGGGAGGAATCTGCTTTCAAGCTCATTCAGATTATTTCCCTGTGGCTTTATGACTGAAGGTCATGATTCTTATGGGCTGTCGGCTGAAGGCCATGCTCAGAATCTAGACGCTGCCCACATTTTCCTCCTATGTGCCCCCCCCACCCCACCCCAGGCAGTTCACAACATGGCTATTTGTTTCTGCAAGGCCAGCAGGGAATCTCTCTCCCTATGCTAAAAAATATGTAATAGAACTTATGTAATAGAACTTTATCATGGGAGTGACAGTCTATCACTATTCTATTTGGCAGAAGCAAGTCACAGGTCCTACCCATGCTCCGGGGGAAGGGATTGCATAGGACATAACACAGGGGCCAGGGATTATGGGGGCCATGGTAGAATTCTACCTACCAAATACACAGCCCCATTTAATTCTCAGAACAGCTCTGGGAGGCACATTCTATTACTGTTATTAGCATGTAGAGACAAGGAAACAGGGACAACTTACAGAGCCAAGACAACCCACACAGATGAAAATGTCATCTTCAAGTAAGTAGTTGAACCCTTGTATTTGGCTGTAAAACCTGGGATTTTAGCCACCTGCATTCAAACCACATCTGTGTCTCTGCTTTAAATAACAGAGTAAAGACCTGTTATTTGTTGTTTGCCGGACTCTTTTCCAGTACATACCTTTTCTCTTCATTCTGACATCAACCCCAATAGGGAGCTGTTATAATTCCTGGTTTATAGAAGAGAATATTTATACTTTAAAAAGGTTAATGCTTTGTGACTCTGGGCAAGTGATTTACATCTCTGAGCATTATTCTACTCATCTGTAGAAGGGGAAATAATAGTAATTATTTCATAGGATTGTTGTGAGGATTAAATGAGGCAGTACAGGCAGAACATTTAGCTGAGTGTTTGACTCAGATTATTAAGTCAGAAAATTCTCTCTCTCTCACACACATATATATTTTAAGTGTAGTTGACACACGTTATATTCATTTCAGGTGTATGACATAGTGACTTGACAAGTTTTTACATTATGCTATATTCACCACAAGTGCAGCTACCATCTGTCACCATACAATGCTATTATGATATCATTGACTATATTCCTTATGCTATGCTTTTTATTCCCATGAATTATTCATTTCATACCTAGAAGCCTGTATCTCCCCCCCACACACCCATTTTCCCCATCCCCCCACTCCCCTCACCTCTGGCAATTTTGCTTGTCTCTATCTTTAAAGATATAAAATTTCACAGTGTGAGAGTAGAACAAGTTAGTTTAAAGAACCTGTGTTTTCCTCTGCCTCTAGCTGGTTAGCCTTCTAGACCCAAGAATATTCTGCACCAGCTACTCTGCTCCTGATGGCTTTTTATTTTGGGTCTCCTCTTCTGGTCTCACAAAGTCTTCTCTGAGGTCAACCAAAGCCTGAATGGGCTTCATGGATACTGTACGTAATGACTGGGAAAACTGGGTTCTCTGCCCCTCCTCATTCTTTATCCCTTCCTACTCCCTTTTCCCTTTGATTTCCCCACTGGGGCTCAGGACTAGACTATGGTTCTCCATCTCTGTTTCCTGGTTCCAGTCAGAGGTGTTCTAATGGATGGGTGCTCTGCCGCCAGACCTTTCATAGGCTCTGCAGAGGTAGAGAGTAATAAGAATTGGTCTCCGTCCTCCAAGCCCACAGGAGGTCAAAGTAGGAAGCCTTTTCCATGCATGGCAGATTCTCCAGGATGGTTCCTGAGGTTAATAAGGAGACAGAGAGCAGAGACCTGTGACAATAAGGATTTTCAGAAAAGGCATCAGTTTTGGTGCCAGGCCAGCTTGGCTTCCAATCCCAGATCCACCTCTTGCTAGCTGTGTGACTTTGGTCAAGAAATCATTCAATCTCTGGGTCTCAGTTTCCTCACCTGTAAGAGAGGAATAATAGTAATTTCTTCCTAAGATATTGCTGTAAAACCCAAATGATGAAATCACAATAGGAGTGCACAATGAACTGAAAAACATTCTGCAAATGGGAATTAAGATACAGAATTGAGATAAATTGCAGAAAACAAACAACTGAGAAAATCTTAACCTTTGAAAAATCCATGACATTTGCATTTTATCCCAAAGCAATTGTCACATCATCTTTTCTCTTTCAATGCAAATCTTTTAAAAATTATTATCATACCCTGTTCATGTGATTTCCAAGCATGGAAAAGCTTACTTTTAATAAGAACCATCTTATTAGTTTTTAGATTAAGAGGTAGGAGAATTTTGATGTGTGATGGAAACACTCCCTACATCTACAGACATAATTTGCTTCTCCCATTTATAGCTTCAGCTGTGGTTATTCAAATCTAAGTCTATGTTAGAAGAGTCATTGGGATTCCCCCCACCAAAAAAAAAACAAAAACAAAAACAGAAAACATTTTAAACATATCCCATGATAAAATGTTCATCCTTGGAAGGAGGACCCTTGTGGGTAATTAGTTAAAATAAGGGAAAATAGTAATGCAATTTGTACAAAGAATCTAGTGTAGTAAACCCTTACTTGATTTTGGAGACAGAATTAGATGGCTTTTGCCCAATGTGTTATTGTGTCAACAAACTGAATTTGAGTAAACTCCAACAGATGGGCCAAATGCATATTTTGCTTTGTTTTTTTTTTTTTGTTTCAGTTTTATTTTTTTAAAAAAAGAAAAAAAATTTCTGATCAGATTCTGTAGTTGGATTTGATTTCACAGAGCTCTTCATCACATATTTTTATTGTTTACATTATATTAACAAATATAAATTTCTGTTCATTTTTGACATGAATGCTAAAAAAATCATTTTATCCAAATTGCTCATTTCTCCACTCTCAACCCTCTTATGAAGAAGACAGAACAAATCAAATTCAGGTAGAGAAAGTGAAGATTCATATTGCTCATCAGTGGGGAAAACACAGAAATGTTCATGGTAACACTCTTCTAAACTGAAGACAGTCTTGGGTTAGTGAAGGAAAGAAGTCTATTCTGTTTTGTTCTTATATTAACTCATGTGTTGTTTGATGAATTGATGTGTTTTAATATGACCTTGATTTGGAGGCAGGAAGAAGACATCACATGGGAAAAGCAGGGCATGACTGCCCAAATTTTTGGACCAGCTGGGAACAGGGATGGTGATTCCTTAGGCCTTGAGTATACAGGTCAGAGTTAGTCAAAGGAACATGGACTAACCTTGTCTAATGAGAAGTGTTGGGGAAAGTTGGGGTTTTCAAATGTATAGACAGAGGACAAGAATGAACTTAATATCCTCTTTGGTTCTAAAAATTTGCCTGACACACTATCTTCCACAAAGGTGCCCTAACCTGTCAACTTCTTAATTTTTGTGAAGATATGGGAAGGGTCAGCTGAAGGTAGGGCGGCTGAGGGAGACACCTAGATAATGGCTACCATGCATTGGATACTTACTATGTGCTAAACGTGTTTATAAACACTTTAAGAGCATATTTTACTTACTCCTCAAAATTATCTTATTTGACTTATACTAGGAGGAAGGTAGTCTTGTGTCTCAATTTTAATGACTAGAAAATACAGATCGGGGAGGTCAAGCGCATTGTGCAAGTCAGAGGTAGTCAGCATCAGCATTTCATACTTGGGTTTCCTGGCTCCAGAAGCCCAGCTTTCAATTGATAGTTTCTATGTCCTGCTAGTGGTTTAAGCCAACTTTGCCTCACTGTGGAAAGAATTAAGATTCTGCTCTACTCTCTTTTATGTAAATTACTTTTTTATATACATACATAGCTTATGTCATATAAACATTTTAATTTTCCAAAGTCTGGTATCTTCCACTTGGGTCTTTTTCTACTGGCTATCAAAGACTTTCCAAAGACATAAAATTAATTTTCCTTTCCAGATCTCCCATTTGCATTTTGCTTATTCAGTTACTCTTCTGCAAGATCTCAGTATTATTAAAGAATATTTTGTTCTCCTCTATATAACGGCAAGTGTCAATGTTTTTAGAAAGCAGGATAACTGTATTTATCTTATATATCTCATATTAACCTATCATTTCTTAGTATCCCAACACCAAATCCATCCTTCTGTACTCTTCCTTTTAATTCTGGGACTGGAAACTTACAAACTATATTTCATTTTTATTACCTCGCACCTATTTAACTAATTCCTAACACTTTTATTTTTCCTGGTGAAGTACCTAGTGTGGCTTCTGTTTTTCTTTTTTCTTTTTAAATTTTTTATTGTCATGTTAATCACCACACATTACATCATTAGTTATTGATGCAGTGTTCCATGATTCATTGCTTGGGCATAACACCCAGTGCTCCATGCATAACGTGCCCTCTCCAAATACCCATCACCAGGCTGACCCATGCTCCCACCCCCATCCCTTCTAGAACCCTCAGTTTGTTTTTCAGAGTCCATCATCTCTCATGGTTTGTCTCCCCCTCCAATTTCCCCCCCTTCATTCTTCCCCTCCTGCTATCTTCTTTTTTTTTTCTTAACATATATGGCATTATTTCTTTCAGAGGTACAGATCTGTGATTCAACAGTCTTGCACATCACAGCGCTCACAATAGCATACAACCTCCCCAATGTCT
Organism: Leptonychotes weddellii; assembly: GCF_054177405.1. Classification (NCBI taxonomy): domain Eukaryota; kingdom Metazoa; phylum Chordata; class Mammalia; order Carnivora; family Phocidae; genus Leptonychotes; species Leptonychotes weddellii. The sequence continues at coordinate 10,705 of NW_028023616.1, forward strand.
ATCACCCAGCCACCCCATCCCTCCCACCCCACCCCCCACTCCAGCAACCCTCAGTTTGTTTCCTGAGATTAAGAATTCCTCGTATCAGTGAGGTCATATGATACATGTCTTTCTCTGATTGACTTATTTCGCTCAGCATAACACTCTCCAGTT
>NW_028023617.1:0-644 GCF_054177405.1 Leptonychotes weddellii
TGTAAAGGGGAGCAGTTTAGTACATTGTATCTAGACATGCAATAAATATTAAATAATTAGGATATTTATTCCTCTCATTTTTTAAGTGATGAAATGTAGCTATAAGTTTTGAGGATAGGCCTAGGGACAGTGTTTTTCAATTGCAGAAGTAGTCACTTGGCATTTTCTTCAAAATTGGTGCTGCTAATACTCAAAACTTCTTGTAAAATTCTTTAAAATGACATCTTTTCCATTTTCAGACCTAACGAAAGTTCTTAAATGCCCCCAGTCCAATTTTCTTCTTCTCCTCTGTGGTATCCTCAGATCCTTCAACAAGCCATTTTTCACTAGGACATCCAAGAGCTATTCTGGTACAAATATTTCAAAAAGCTTGGGCTATTTCTATCCTTAACTTGGAATTACAAAATTCTGGTTGGCCCACATTACTATGTTAGTCTCTCGTCTATACAGTTGACTCCCACCATAATACCTGAAATATTCCCCAGGGATAAGAGGAGAGTGAACTGATAAAAAAAAAAAAAACCATTTTCTGCAAAAAGGTAGAAGTACATGTGTCTGATTTACTATGCACCACATGGGGAAGACTATTAAAACCTATATTCCCTTAGCCTTCAGAAAATTGGTTTAAATATTCCATATAATAG
>NW_028023618.1:0-644 GCF_054177405.1 Leptonychotes weddellii
AAAAAAAAAAATCAAAGGTAATAATCCATTCTTTCAAGGGTATAAGAATAAAAGGAATTAAACAGACCAGTAACTACACGTCTTTTTCCCTGATCCTCAGCCTGGCATTCTGGAATTATATCTCAATTATCTTGGCATCATGCCCCCTTCTGCTTTGTCTACGGAAACCAGATTATCAGTAACACTGATTCCTGGATAATCTAAGAGAAAGAGTAGGGATGTTCCCCTATAAAAGTCAAGCTAGAAGCCTAGTGCACAATACATTTTCATGTGTCCTTGGGTATTGAATGCATGTTTTTCGGTCTCTGGAAAATCTTTCTGTCCTGCTGATGACACAAAGTGAAGTTTCTTTTGCTCTCATAAAGACACTGTCCTGGCACACATTGGTCTGCTCTGGAAAAGTCTGTGTTTCAGCGTCATGGCCAGAGGATTGCTTGTGTAGGAGCTAAACTGTTAGGAATGGTGGAAAAGGAGGCTTTGTAAACTAATCAGATGATAGCCAGATAAGCAAACAAGTTAATTTGTTTAAACTATATTGGAAACTATTTAAGCAAAATCAATGATTTCTTCAAGAAATCCCAATACCTATCATATATTCATCTCATGTTTTTAAATTGTCCAACAACCTTAAAACATGGAACTTC
>NW_028023619.1:0-644 GCF_054177405.1 Leptonychotes weddellii
AAGCTTAAACATAGTTTTCAGTTGTTCAAGAAAATCACTTGAAAAACAGCTTATTCTCACATTTCAAAGTATATTTAAATTCCATAAATAAGATATTAGCTAATCAGTTGTAGTGACATGCTAAAGGATCTAATTTCTAAGTGGTTATAATAAGAATAAATATCATGGTGAAGAAAAAGAAAAGGCAGTGCTTGATTCACATATATACACAAGTGAAGGTTAGTTTTCTGGTTTTCTGAGACTGCACTGTATCATGAAAGGATAGTCTTTTTTTGAAAGATTTATTTATTCATTTTAGGGAGAGAGAAAGAGAGAGCCTGGGGGAGGGAGAGAGAAAGAGAGAGCCTGGGGGAAGGAGAGAGGGAGCAGAAGGAGAGGGAGAGATAAAATCGTCAAGCAGACTCCCTACTGAGTGTCGAGTCCCGATGGACTCATTCCCAGGACCCTGAGATCATGACCTGAGCCAAAATCCAGAGTGAGACACTTAACCGACTAAGCCACACAGGCACCCCCATGAAAGGATAATTTTTATTATTAAGTTATAATAGCTAGGGTACAGACATACCAGACAACTTGTATTAATCCCTAATTTGAAATACTCTTTCTAAAGTATCAGAGTCAAACATTGGAAATGATGGAAATAA
>NW_028023620.1:0-644 GCF_054177405.1 Leptonychotes weddellii
TAAAAACCACGTCCTGAGCAGAAACTGGACGGTCACTTCAAGTTGTTCTAGAAATGCGTCCATGGGGAAAAACATTTATAGCCGAGATGAATTTCGTTAGGTGTTTGTTGGTGGTATTGGCCCCCTTTGGTGGAAAGGCTCCAAGGCCGAGCCTCATGGCCCTCAGGCTCACCTGGAGCCCGGGGGTTGCCCTGACAACGGGTGAGAGCACAGACGTAAAGGCTGGGCCGTGGTCTGGAGCCCGACCCCGCGTGCCCAGTGTGCAGCTGGCTTATGGCCACCGGGGCCTGGGCCACCCAGCTGCTTGGGGCCTCCCGAGCCACGTGTGGGGTCCCACGTGTGCGGTCCCACGTGTGCAGTTATGGACTGGCTGGGCTCCTGGGGCCTGCTGATGTCACCAAGGCAGGGCAGGTGGGGGAGGCGGCACGGGCCGGTCGCCTTGCCTGCCAGGAGAGCAGGGAGCACGTCGTGCCCGCCGTTCCCACTGCCGGCCCCGCTGCTGGCCCTTCCCCGGCCCCGGGCAGCCCGGCCACGAGAGAGGTGGAACCCAAGGACCAGCAGCTCATGGTGAGCATCCTCCCCCGTGTTCCCGAATGGCCCTATGGCTGCGTGTCCCTGAGGCCGCCTCGTCCTGACCCACTGCC
>NW_028023621.1:0-644 GCF_054177405.1 Leptonychotes weddellii
TATGACCCTCATCATGGAGGAGTAATGACACTTCTGTGAACTGGCTGTTGGCATTTATGAGGAGAGGATGCTCATATTGGCTAAGGGTGACCTGGAGAATTACTCATGAGTCTGATAAACAGAGCAGCAAAGAAGAGGCCCAACATTCCTACAGCCAAATATCCCTGTGCCCTGAAGCATAAAGGGTGAAGTGGAATAGGGCACTCAGAGAGCATTCAGGAAGCCCCGGGAGACCATGAAGGCAGACAGATGGGGGGAAGCAAGTCAGCATTTCACAGCCTGAAGAAAAACCTCCCCGACCTGGTGGAAGAAACTTTGCTAATCCAACATACAACCACACAGAAAATCCAGGCATGTTTATTACAGGGGACAATGAACACAGGTCCTTCACTGCTAGGAATGGCCTCGATGGGTAAGAAATACAGTAGGGAAAATCAAAAGTCCTTTAACCATAACTGTAAAAAGTTGAGCTTTCAGCATGAACTTCCCTGTGTGTTTTATATCTCTGGGAAGGAAATAATACAATATACGTTAAAGGATAAAAATGCATCCAACTCCTAAGTAAAAATACAATGTGGAGTGATTGTTTCCTATTTAAACCATATTTGCATTGATTGGTGTAAGTGGTAACAGTGATATTTTGA
>NW_028023622.1:0-644 GCF_054177405.1 Leptonychotes weddellii
TCTGAGATATCATTGATTTAATCTTGGCACAAGAACCCTAAAATTAAACTGTGAAATGTATTTTTGATTGGACAGTCCAGGGAGGAGACAGAGGGAACTAGAAAAATGTCAGACAGGTGGGGATAAAAGCAAACAAAAGTGAAAGGAAAAACAATCCTCGAAACATCTTTTTACTGAAATTTTTAGATACATTAAAAAACACATGCACATACAAGTTGTTTATAAAGTCAATAAAATCAACAATTAGAACATGAATAAACTCCAGGGAAAAAGTTTTATGGAAATATCTAATAAAGACTTCAAAGCCTGTTTACATTTAAATTGCTCAATGAGATCAATTCAGGGCAAACTTTCATTTTTTTCCTCAAAATTTTCATTTAGTAAAGTGCAACAAAATAAAGATAAGCCTAAATGAAACAAGAAGAGCAAGATGTATAGCAACATTAATTAGAGATCTTGGGGGAAAATTAACAACCAAAAACATGAAATTGATGGGATTAGCTCTGTACTGGGTACAAAGAAAGAATTAGTGACTGGGAAAAATATCCTTAAGAATTCATTTAGAGTATACTTATGACTTTATTCAGAATTCGGCACATGCAGACAAAGGTGAATGAAAATTAATAATAGAAAAACGTACTCTA
>NW_028023623.1:0-644 GCF_054177405.1 Leptonychotes weddellii
GAAGAGATCCAATTGCGGTTTTCATTTTTTTTCCTTCTTCTCTCAGCTTTATTGATGTACGTTTAATATATAAACGCTTCATGTATTTGTTGTATATATTGTGGTGAGTTTGGACACACACATACACCGGGACACTGTCACCACAATCCAGGTAATAGACACAACTGTCACCTCCACCAAAGTGCTTGTTTCCCTGCCCCTGTCTTTCTGTTCTGTGCGGAGAGTACTTGCCCTGAGATGCCGTCTCGGCCGGACTTTCGGGTCAGCGGGGTCGTGGAGTGCAGACAATATGCGCTGGAGCAGACCTCCAGGACTTACTCCTCTGGCAGAAAAGCAACTCTAGACCCACTGGGCAGCAGTGTGAGTGAGAAAGAAAGGGGGAAGTTTGAGGGGTTAAGAGCCTTTCATGTCAGTTCGGTCCAGACAGGACTGTGTTTTTCATCTCAATGTCAAGTTCAGTTTTTCACAAAACAAGCCTGATGGTTCACAAAATAAATGTGATGGTTGATGTGTTGTGTTGTGTGTCCGGGCGGCTGTCATGGAATACCACAGGCGGGGGGAGGTTTATGAACCACAGACATGTGTTTCTCAGCCCTGGAGCCTGGGGGTCCAAGAGCAAGGCACCAGCAGATCCGGTGTCCCGG
>NW_028023624.1:0-644 GCF_054177405.1 Leptonychotes weddellii
TAGAGAAGAGGCTGCCCCTATGAGGTGAAAGACAGTTAAAAAATATACAAATTCTGCTTTTATATAAAAATATATACCCACACATAGAGAGATCAGCCTTTAACAATATTGTCATTTTTTTAATCAGTGGAAGAGTTAAAAATCTTCCCAGTGTGAAAATTACATTTCTTGTGTTTACACAAATTACTCTCAGCTATACGTCCAAGCCACTCAGCTCATTCTGAATCTTTCTTCATTCATTCTTTCATCCTTTTATTTAATGAGCACATTTAGCATGGATTATGATGAAAACATTATGCTAAATTTGAAGGAACAAAGATGAATAGATTCATCCCATGGCCTCAAGCAGCTTACCGATAAATGGGGAAGAAGAACACACTTAAAAATTGCAAACCTTTGTAGAAGTGCAGAAATGTAGGAAGGCACATGGTGTGTTTGAACAGGTGTGGTCAGGCAACTTCTCAGGTAAAACATAAATGGCCAAGACACAGAGGAGGGAATAGGTGTATTACATAGAGAACCCTAAACTAGGCTGCTTATAGAACATATCTAAGCAACAGGAGATTGAAGTTTAAGTTACCAAATTGTGTATATCACAGTCTTAACAAAATCAACCTGGAATTGCTCACTGAGATCTTTAGATG
>NW_028023625.1:0-644 GCF_054177405.1 Leptonychotes weddellii
TTGATTAAATGCTAGTCAGAGCTGGTCTAAATTACAGCTGTGCACACATTGAGTATAAAAATGCCAAAATATTACACACCACCAAATTTGGTTGCCTCTTGCTCAACAAGCCTTAATCAAATGGGAAAAGCTAAATTGAAGAGCTGCTTTGTGAACATGCATTTCAATAAACCATAATGTTTGTGAAATCAGAACATGGAAAAAGAAGATATCAATAAAAAGAAAATAATCCCCATGAAAATTACCCATTTATATTTCAAATACAAATTTAGTATATAATACTGCATACTGATGCATAATAATAAAAGCAAGTTGATAGGTAAAAAAGATCCCAGATTGTATATAGAAGCTAAAAACAAAAAATAAAACTTCAGGAACCCATATTTGAATAGGTGTAGGCTGCCAGTTTACCTTAGCTTATTTCCATGTATAAATTGCAGGTGACTGTTTTAGTAGAGAAACTCAGAATTTGAATAACATGCTTTCATTGAAACAATTCAATAAAATGCCTGCCTCCCCCCCCAAACAAAAAAAAAACCCAAAGCACAACATTCCCATTCATTCTCATTTCTATACCTGGCACCATTAGATCTGGCACAACAAAATAATTACATAGCCCAATAGCAATTTAATTATCATCTTAG
>NW_028023626.1:0-644 GCF_054177405.1 Leptonychotes weddellii
TAGAGATGAAGCACTGAAGCATTCTTGAATTAAAACTTCTCTATACATACGCATATACATTGATATCAACTGGACATATAGTACACATCTATACCATAAATTATAGTTGGATCTTAAATGCATTTGAAAATATTGACAAGGGATTTGAAAAACTTTTCAAACTCTATAGATCTATATAAATATTAGTAAAAATGTATTTTTCAAAGATACTATGTTTTATGAAAAAACACCCAAACTATGTATATATAAATATTACAAAGAATATTTTTTAAAATAAAATTTAAAAATATTTAATATAATTTATATATCTAATAAATATATATAAATATACGTATATATACCTTAATTACATAATATAAAAGTAAAACTTTATTGGACTGTGAATAAGAAAAAGACATGATATTCATAATCATTTGTTCAACCCAGTTTCCTCATTGCTTGGGAGTATTAGCAGGAAACTTGGCTTTTCTGTGCATAGCTTCATTGATTTTTCTGTCCACACCTGCAAAGGTAAATGGACAGTAATGATTGCATTTCCTGAGGTTGGTCTTTGTGTTTCTCAGAGGATATTGCTGTGTTCTGCAGAGTCAGGTATCAGCCTCTCAATGTCTTCCAGAGATGGGTAAACTCAAAAAGAATTTTTT
>NW_028023627.1:0-10857 GCF_054177405.1 Leptonychotes weddellii
AAAAAAATCTGTTTCTGTTGTATTTTCACGACTACAAACACCTTATATTCTTGCTTATAGAGTTTCTCCATTTTGCCTTTTCTTCAAGAGTTGTGCATGGTGATGTTTTTATATATATAAGTGATTAAAAATGGAAGCGAGCTCATTAAAGTATTGCTTTGGGTAATATCTCGGAACATAGTGAATTGCTGATAACGCATCATTCATTTTGAGAATGAAAAATTTTTTTTAAGTCTGGAATATTTCATGCAAAATGTATTCCACGTCTCCTTTCCTTTTCCTCCTAGCTCGCTTTTCCTCTCTTCCTTTCTAACAAAGGCAGCGAGCAGCAGATGGAGGGGAAGAGATCGGGGGTAGTTCAGTGGTGGGTGGATGGGTCAGCCACCCTTTTGCTTTTGTGCATCGAAGCCCTGGATAGATGCCAAGGGTATTTGAGGAAGCAAGAGAGCAACGCAGGCTTTTAGGCAGGCTTTTAGGCAGAGTGCTCATTCCTAATTAAGTTGCTTAGTTGCAGGACCGTCAAAGGCAAACTTCAAATACCCTGACAGCCAAGCCACCTGTGCCAGAAGCAGAAGCAGGATCGTGCAGGAGAAAGGCAGAGCCGATGGCAGACACTCAGGAAGCCCTGAGCTGAGAGGCACATTTTAAAATACAAAGACAAGAGCCTGAGTTATGTGTCAGATTTGTGTTGTCTCAAACTGGAGAGTGATTTCAAAATAATAAGCCAGGGGCGCCTGGGTGGCTCAGCTGTTGAGCGTCTGCCTTCAGCTCAGGTCATGATCCCAGGGTCCTGGGATCGAGCCCCGCATCGCGCTCCCTGCTGGGCAGGAAGCCTGCTTCTCCCTCTCCCACTCCCCCTGCTTGTGTTCCCTCTCTTGCTGTGTCTCTCTCTGTCAAATAAATAAAATCTTTAAAAAAACAAAATAATAAGCCAATGACGCCACTCATGGAATCTTGACTCTGCATCGAGTATTGTGCTAGACGTGATGCACACGATATCTAATTTAATCCTCTCAGCAACTTTGTCGTTAGCTGCATTTTGCAGACAGGAAAATCAAAGCTCGGAGAGGTCCAATGATTTGCCCGGAGTCTCGCTATCAGCAAGGGGCTGAGGCAAAGTGAGCACAGATGTCTGCCTATGAAGCTTGAGATTCTTTTTCTTTTTGCTCCATCCTCCCTCTGTCCCCACACCCACCTACATTTGACCCTCAGACCAGACACATTCCCACTGGATGACTCATCAGAGGGTCAGGATCAAAAATCAATCTCTTCTAAAAACCTCCTACCACTCAAGTCTTTTTAAGACCAGCCCCTATTCCTAAAAGGTCTTTGGGAGCTTCTAGGGAATCTAGGGACTCCGGCTAACCCATGGGGCCCTGTAAATGTGCCAAGGAAACTTGAGGTCAGAATTTCTTTGGCCTTGGGGCGCCTGGGTGGCTCGGATGGTTGAGCGTCTGCCTTCGGCTCAGGTCATGATCCCAGGGTCCTGGGATGGAGCCCCGCATCGAGCTCCCTGCTTGGCGGGGAGCCTGCTTCTCCCTCTCCCTCTACTGTTCCCCCTGCTTGTGCTCTCTCACTCTCTCTATCAAATAAATAGATAAAATCTTAAAAAAAAAAAAAAAGAATTTCTTTGGCCTTGAATCCAAAGGATCTGGGTTAAACTCAGCTGGGCTTAAGAACTCCATAACAGAAACTTGCCTGGATCATTTTATTTGGCTCCCTGCAAAGATGTGAAGTAGAGGTATGGGACCAGGCCATCTTATCTCACCTCCCCAGAACCCAGGGTCACACTGATGGTAGAACAGGAGAGACTCCTAGAGATGATCTAGTTGAAGGGCCTTGTTTTATGCATGAGAGGCTCAGAGAAGTTTAGGTCACGAGCCTAGCAAACAGCACCATGGGACTGGAGCTCCCATGTCTCCCACCAAGGCTAATGGTTACTGGATGGCCACTCTACCCACCTCCCCCAAAGCCTATCCTCCCCACCCACCCAATGCTCCTATTCAATACCAAGTTCAGCAGAGGCCAGGGGCAGGGTGAATTTCCCTGAGCTAAAGAATGACAGATACCTACATAAGAAAGCAAGCCAACACAGCTTCTGATAAACGTGGTCCCCTCTTTCCAACAAGCCAGCATGACAGACAACATGCACCTCTCCAAGAATGTCACGGTCACCCCCACATAGCATGTGATAGGGGCCTAGTGCTTCATTCTAGGTTAGGCAGAATTTTCCACAGCGTCAGTCCCCCAAAGAATGATGTCCTCATAGCAAACAGCATTGTGAGGAACATTCACACTAGCAAGACATTTGGTACGTAGCCTTTAGATGGTGCTAATGTTCTACCATAACATAGCCTACAAGCACTCGAGGCTCAGAAATCAAGGAAGTGGAAGGGAGCTCAAGGGGCTAGCTGTAGTTCAACCGTTCTGTCCTGTGTTGGGCCCTGAAAACACCCCCCCCCACACACACACACTTTGGGAGGTATCTTGATACCAAGACAGTTCTGGGGCTTTCACTGCCACAGCAAGGTCTTGGCAATGTTGAATGTGCCAGACTATTCTAGGCAGGTCTCATGCCATCCAGGGAGTACCATCAGTCAGCACTTTAAATGTGAAGTGTCTTTGTGCATCGACCAGAGCTTGTGGTGATCTCAGTTCCTAAGGTCCGATTGTGTCCCTAGATTGGGTGATGGAGCCATTCATTTCGTGTGACAGTTTTCTTCAGGAAACCCTCTTTCATTCACTTAAGAAAGGGCTGGTGAAACCTACCATCATTCATTTTTTTTTTTTTTTCTGGCTCTGAAAAGAGGAGTGGGGAAAAACACATCACCCCGGAGCAACCTTTCTAAAGCAGGCTTTTATGTCTTAGTTCTTCTCTTTTCCACATGATGTGAGTTCCGAAGGCTCTATTTGTCTCATAGTGCCACCACAAGGGACAATGTTTTGCTATGCAGTTTTTCTCTGCCAGTGGAGTGGATGACAGGCTGTGTCACGGTCGCCCTGAGAAGCCCTAGACATGGTTGAGGTTTTCTATGTAGAGAAGAAAATAACTCCTTGCCCATTCACATGGATGGTTCCACACCCGTGGGAGCTGATAGGGGTTTCCAAAATAAGACATCACACTTAGTATTTATACACGTGGTGCTGATGGGTTTGTGTGTGTGTGTGTGTGTGTGTGTGCACGCGCGCCCACCTTGAGTACAGGAAGACTGAGGATCAGGGAGACGTGAAAGTCAGGAGGGAGCTAAAGTTCCCATCCAGATCATCAGGTGAAAACAAATTTGGGAGAGTCACGATACCATTATTCTAATACACCGAAATCCTATTACAGTGGGAAAAAAAATCAATTTATCCAGAAAGATCATGTAAGGAGCAAAATTAGAACCAAAGGGATGGAAATTGTTGGAAGATAGATTTCAATTAGACTGCAGCAAGAAATTTTTTTAGTTTTTAAAATTAAAATAAAAGATTCTAACTTACAGAAGCATTGCAAGAAAAGTACATTGTTCAGACGCTGTTCACCTAGATTCTTCAGTTGTTAATATTTTGCCACATTTCATTTATTTCTCTTTCACTCATATATGTGTTGATATTTTCCTGAACTTTCTGAGAGTAAATGGCATTATAATATCCATATATTCCTAAATATTTCATCATGGGGTTCCAAAGAATAAGGACACTGTCTTGCATAACCAGAGTAAAATTATATACTTCATATTCAAATTTCAGCAAGTGTCCCAATGATGTCCTTTGTAACAATATTTTTTCCTCTGATTCAGGATCCATTAAGATACATTACTAGTGATGTTAATAAGGATGAACTTTTTAAGATTTAGGATTTTCAAAGAAAAGCAAAGCGGGAGGTATCACAATTACAAACTTTAAGTTATATTACAAAGCTGTAGTCATCAAAACACTATGGTACTGTCACAAAAATAGACACATAAATCAATAGAACAGAATAGAAAACCCAGAAATGAACCTACAGTTATATGGCCAATTAATCTTCGGCAAAACAGGAAAGAATATCCAGTGGGAAAAAGAATGTCTCTTCAACAAATGGTGTTGGGAAAACTGGACAGCAACATGCAAAAGAATGAAACAGGACCAATTTCTTACACCTTACACAAAAATAAATTCAAAATGGATCAAAGACCTAAATATGAGACCTGAAACCATAAAAATCCTAGAGGAAAACATAGGCGGTAACTTCTTTGACATCAGCTGTAGCAACCTCTTTCTAGATATGTCCTCTAAGGCAAGGGAAATAAAAGCAAAATAAACTATTGGGACTGCAACAAGATAAAAAGCTTTTGCACAATGAAGGAAACAATCAACAAAACTAAAAGGCAACCTACAGAATGGGAGAAGATATTTGCAAAGGACATATCTGATAAAGGGTTAGTATCCAAAATCTATAAAGAACTTATAAAACTCAACACCCAAAAAATGAATAGTCCAGTTAAAAAATGGGCAGAAGACATGAGCAGACATTTTTTCCAAAGAAGATATCCAGATGGCCAACAGATAGATACATGAGAAGATGCTCAACATCACTCCTCATCAGGGAAATGCAAATCAAAACCACAATGAGCTATCAGCTCACACGTGTCAGAATGGCTAAAATCAACAGCACCAAAAAACCACAGGTGTTGGTGAGGATGTGGAGAAAGGGGAGCCCTCTTGCACTGTTGGTGGGAATGCAAACTGGTGCAGCCACTCTGGAAAACAGGGAGGTTCCTCAAGAAGTTAATAGAACAACCCTATGACCCAGCAATTGCACTACTAGGTATTTACCCAAAGGATACAAAAACACTAATTCAAAGGGATACATGCACCCCAGTGTTTACTGCAGCATTGTTTATAGTCACCAAATTATGCAAGGGGCTCAAGTGACCAGGGATTGGTGAATGAATAAAGAAGATGTGGTGTATAAATATACAATGGAATATCACTCGGCCATAAAAAAGAATGAAATCTTGCCATTTACAACGACATGGATGGAGCTAAAGAGTATTATGCCAAGAGAAATAAGTCAGTCAGAGAAAGATAAATACCATATGATTTCACTCATATGTGGAATTTAAGAAACAAAATAAATGAGCAAAGGGGAAAAAAAGAGAGAGAGACAAGCCAAGAAATGGACTCTTAACTATAAAGAACAAACTGATGGTTACCACAGGGGAGGTAGTGGGGGGATGGATGAAAGAGATGATGGGGATTAAGGACGGCACTTGTCGTGATGAGCACTGGATGATGTATGGAAGTGTTGAATCACTCTATTGTACACCTGAAACTAATGTTACACTGTATGTTAACTAACTGGAATTTAAATAAAAACTTACAAAAGATTTAGGAGTTTCAAAAATGAGAGGGGCTGTATCAAATAGCAAATTCTAAATATCAGCTTGGCAAGTGTATCATATACACCTTACCAACTCAGGGCATATGACAGAATAAATAACCTATTTAAATAAATAACCTAAATCATCAAAAACTTGTTCAGGCTTTTTGTGTCCTGTGTGTGAAATTTGCCTGCCCCGAAGTCATGAAAATCTCCTCTTATGTCTTCTGGAAGCCTTACAATTCTACGTTTTGCATTGAGGTTTATAATACACCCCAAATAGGGGCGCCTCACTGGCTCAGTCGGTAGAGTATGTGACTCTTGATCTCAGGGTTCTGAGTTCAAGCCCTGTGTTGGTAGAGAGATTACTTAAAAATAAAACCTTTTAAAAAATACATCCCAGGGGATGAGCCACCCTGGTGGCTCAGTCGGTTAAGCGTCTGCCTTCAGCTCAGGTCATGATCCCAGGGTCCTGGGATCGAGCCCCACATCGGGCTCCCTGCTCAGTGGGGAGTTTGCTTCTCCCTTGCCATCTGCCCCTCCCTTACCTACTTACCTTCTTACCTACAGATCTCTAGAATCAAGAGGAACTCCAAGCCACGCAAGGCCACATGCAGAATTACCAGGGTCAGTCAAGAGGCAGAAGTGAGGTGGAGACGTGGGCCAGAGCTTTTACTGTGGTTTTCACAGGAAGGAACGGGCGGGGCAGGGTAGGCAAACAGAGGGGACTTAGGATTGAATAGTTTGAATAGTTTGGGCAGGCTCTGGGCTATAACGGTGATCGCTAGTTGTCTGATACCTGACTCTGGGGTGATTTAGGGTAATTTAGGGCAGAGGTATAGTGTCCTGGACGGCAAGGAGCCTGTTAAAAGGAAGGGGATGGTGGGTACGGACTCAGGATTGGTTGGTTTGCAGCAAGTTGTTTGCTCTCTCTAGGAATTAGCTAACTCTAGGAAAGGCAGTCCCTCCCCAAAGACTCAATGCCCCAAGATGTCAAAGCATCCGAAAATAGAGAAAATAAAAAACACAGTGTTTAGGCAGCACGTGTACTAAAATTGGAACGATCCAGAGAAGATTAGTATGGTCCCCGCACAAGGACGACACACAAATTCGCTAAGCGTTCCGTATTTTTAGATGAAGGTTTTCTTCACCAAAAAAAAAAAGAAAGAAAGAAAAGAGAACGCATTGATTAATAAACCCTGAAACTCTCACCCAAGATGAAGTGGGCAGTTGTTGGGAAGTCCTCCATTTTGTGGTCAGCAGTCATCTGAGACTTAACCAAGTACACCGATTTCAGGTCCTAATATAATATCGCATAGGGTTTCTGATCTGAAATTATTCATCTATCATATTGGGTGGGGCCCCGCTTGGGTCTTCTGATTGTAATTCCCTTTTGTATAACCACCAGCAATGCCCTACATTAGAGCCCATTACATCATGCATGGGTAGAATTTTGAACCCTGTGCTCTGGCCTCATTGTGCCGTTCATCTCTTTTCTCTTTCTAAGTCCCATATGCCTTATGAGTTGCTCTTCTGTTCTTACTTTATTGGCTTCTTCATACAACAGCTAATTGTCGAGGGCTTGCTGTGTGCCTGACACCGTTCTAAGTGCTGGGGACACACCAGCCAACAAACCAGACAAAAATTCCTGGCCTTGCGGAGCTTTAATTCAAACAAGAAGACAGACAACAAGCAAGGCGCGGGACAAATGGGTTAATCGGTTAGTGCGTCTGAAGTTGGTAAGTATTATGGAAAAAAGAAAAAGTAGGGCAAGGTCAGGGGCATTGAGAATGCCGGCAGGGGTGTGAGAGAAATTTGAAATAGGGCGGACAGGGGAGCCTCACAGAGAAGGGAACATTTGAGCAAAGGCTTCACAGTTACTAACGGAGTGAGATGATTGTATCTGAAGATCAAGGCTATGGTTCAGGTTAGATGAAGGCACAGTAGGAAGAAGAGTAGGGAGAGAAGGGACATGTGACCTACAGATGAGGTGAGACGTTTAGTGCTGGGGTGGCCTGTGTGTGAGTTGCCCTGCACATTCTGCAGGGTATGGGGTGCTGGGCCCTTAGAAGTGCTGGACTGGGGTGGGCAAGATGAAGGCCAGACACAGACACGTGTATAGCAGTCTTCGTCCCAGAAAGGATGAGCGGAAGCCACAAGAATGAGCAAACTTAAAAGGAGATCCTGGGAACATCCATATTTAAGGCACAGGTTGGAAAGAGGAAACTGAAGGAGACATCTGAGTGGTTTCAGCCTGAGATGCTGGGGCAGGACCAAGGAATAAAGGAACCAAGGAAGCAGAGATTGGAGAGGATCCAGGGGATGGGGAGTGGTGCATCACCCCCCCCCCCCCAAGGATTGCATGAGGATCGGGAAGTTTGGTGGTGGTATGGGGGAGTCTTTTTGGTGACCTTTCAATATAGAAGCTTTAGGCAAACTTTTGTGAATCTACAAGGATTCAGGAAATATTATTCCCATGAGCCTTTTCTGAAAAATCTACCAGACAATAAGCTTCAGAAAACCAATTTAAAAAATGATCTAAGACTAAAATTGTGGTAACAAGGGAGAAAGTAGGGGTGCCTGGTTGGCTCAGTCGGTTAACCATCTGACTCTTGATTCCAGCTCAGGTCATGATCTCATGGGTCGTGAGATCGAGCCCTGCATTGGGCTCCACACTTAGTGAGGAGTCTGCTTGAGATTCTCTCTCTCTCTCTCCCTCTGCCCATCCCCCTGCTTGCACATGTTCTCTCTCTCTCTCAAATAAATAAATCCTTTGAAAAAAAAAGAAGGGAGAAAGTAGTTTGTAATGGTTATGTCTGACAATGTAAATATAGTACATAATAATAATAATGAATGAAATAATAATTTCTAAGCTCAAATCTAGAATACTTGACTCCAAATCTCTTGCTTTTTATTGCTTCACATGTTAAGTTCAGAGACTTATCTCTTAAGAAGTGGTATAATGATTGTCAGTCTGGTCCTTATAAAGAAGGAACGTCTAAAGATGAGGACAGGTAGGATTATGATCAGGATTGTCATTCCCAAAGAATGCCGAAAAACTAATCATGGAAGGTGGAGGAGGTCGAGAGGAGCCAAAGGGATAATTACTATCTTGAAATATATAATACGATTTTTGTGGGGATGAACTGGGTCATTTTTCTTAATTTTTTTTTAGGAGACAGAAGTACAGTAATAGATTTAGTTAAAACTGCAGGCATTTTAGGGGTGCCTGGGTGGCTCAGTCGTTAAGTGTCTGCCTTCGGCTCGGGTTGTGATCCCAGGGTCCTGGGATCGAGCCCCACATTGGGCTCCCTGCTCCACGGGAAGCCTGCTTCTCCCTCTCCCACTCCCCCTGCTTGTGTTCCCTCTTTTGCTGTGTCTCTCTCTGTCAAATAAATGAAATCTTTAAAAAATAAATGCAGGCATTTTAGATCTGCATTAGAAGGAAAGTCTTTTTTTTTTAAGAGCAGAAAACACTGGAAGAGGCCTCCAGTGGAAAAGATTGGGACTCTCTGCTTAAGGAACCTTGAATTTGAGAGAGGTTGAGGCAATTCCCCGGCCTTGAGGTGAACACCAGACAAGATGGTTGATTTCCTAGGACCTCTCTTAATTCTAATGAGAGGACAAGATTCTGAGCACAGGGTAGAGAGTGTGTCACGGGTCATGGTCCAAACCCCAAACGGTTGTTGTTTCTGACAGTCACTGGGTAATTGGGAGAGCTCATCAGGCCAAGTGCGATGGAAAGCTTGGGTATTAAGCATTTGGAAAGTGAATGCTTCTTGCTCTGAAGGGATGAGACAACACAATGGAAGAAAACGCCCATGTTATTTTTCCAGTCTTGAAGGAAGCAGTTGGAGTTGTCAGACCATGTTTTGGGTTTCTACTCTGATTCTGTCATGTACTCATGGAGTGACCTTAGGCAATTTACTGAACTGCCCTGAGCCTCAGTTTTCCTATCTGTAAAATGGGCATAACAATACCTCTGCCAAAGGGTGTTTAGGAAGACTAGATGAGGGAATGTAAGGTGGGCCTACACATGACAGACACTCAGTTAATGAGATTCTCTGTCCTCCAAGCAAACTATGAAACAGGCTGCATTTGATCTGAGATGTTTTCATGCTGCCAATTAACTGGCCTGAGTGACACCTCCCTAGGATCTACCTTTTTTTTTTTAAGATTTTATTTATTTATTTGAGAGAGAGAGAGAGAGAGTGAGCACAAGATGGGGGAGGGTCAGAGGGAGAAGCAGACTTCCTGCTGAGCAGGGAGCCCGATATGGGACTCCATCCTGGGACTCAGGGATCATGACTTGAGCCTAAGGCAGACGCTTAACCAGTTGAGCCACCCAGGTGCCCTAGGATCTACCTTCTTAAGAACGTGCCCTCTATGCCTACATTTGCTCTCCCCCACCATATTCATATCTGTACCCCAAATAGGCATTTGAGTGATCCTTCAACAGATGTTGGGTGGATAAGACATGCTCTGGTTCTCAATGACAAGAAGAAAACAGAAATGAAGAGACCATTATAAAACACCATGAAAGTACCACGAGAGGTGTTGAGAGCCACCAGCAGACCTTATGGTACCCTTAGGGTCATAACATGCTTGGCAAGGTGGCAGGTGGTAAATCTGAGCTATAAGTTGAGCTTTCTGCTGGCCTGGCTGCACTTTGATTGGGTGGGTGCTCCTGGGGACAGGTGCCTCCCTACTGTTAACTCCAAAGAAGTGGCTCTAACGTTATTGGTAGTGATTGATGCTTTGGGGCTAATTGGGTACTTTCTTATTCTCAGATTGCCCTACTTGGCCCCTTACTGCACGTAAGATGCATATGGTTGCAATCTCTCCAGGGCCATCTAACCGTTTCATCTTAGAAAGAAGCATTCTAAGAGATTTTGTGAATTCCAGCTCTGTCAGCAGAGGGGGGCACCCAGGGGCCCAACGCCAATGTCTGGCTACCATAGCTCTAGCTGTGTTTTGATTCTTTAGTAGGTGTTGTGGAAAATCATTTAGATAAGTGACTTATGGTTGGCTGGGGGCTAAAAGATCACAAATTCTTCCCCTCCCATCAAGAGGGGTAGTCTAATTTGCACCCCTTGAATTTGGGTTGGCCTTGTGATTTGCTTTGGCTAATAAGAAGGTAGCAAATAGGATGCGAAGAGAAGCTTGAAAAGTGCTTGCTCTTTCAGCTAACCCCATTCTAGACCAGCCAGCCCACAGCCAACCAGCATCGGACCCTAGACCAGGGGTTGGCAACTACAGTTTGCTAGACAGCTGCCTGGTTTTGCAAATAAAGTTTTATTGGAAAATGGCCATGCTCATTCATTCATGCACTCTCTGTGGCTTCTTTAGTCCTATATTGGCAGGGTTGAGTAGTTGTGACAGAGACTCTATGGCCCACAAAACCTAAAATATTTACTATTTGGACCTTTTCAGAAAAAGTTTGCAACCCTTGCCCTAGACATGTGAGAAAGCACAGCCAAGACCAGCAGAAGAACCTCCCAGCCTGTCCTGGC
>NW_028023628.1:0-644 GCF_054177405.1 Leptonychotes weddellii
ACCGAACTCTACGGTACTTCCGTTGTGGAATCCCAGAAGCCTTCCTTGATTTCCTGCAAACAAAACTACCTCTAGTGTTAAGGAGCACTTTCATCCATTCTCTATAACACCACATCATTGTATTTTGACTTACCTTCTCTGTCTCCCGCACCACACATGAAACTCCTTAGAGGCAGCGAACTTGGTTTATTCATCATCACATCTCTGGTCCCTCACAAAGCCTGGCACCTTATTTTTAGGATAGAGACCTAAATAGGATAGACACCTGATGCTATAGGACAGAAGTCTCGAATTGTAGCCCTTGGGCTGGTGAGACCCTCAGGCATGTTCTGTTTGGTTCACAAGGAGTTGCCCAGCACCAGTCTTAACTATTTTTAATTAATTGCCAACTTTAAGAATGGAGAAATTTATCACTTTAAAAATCCAGATTTTTAGCTCAGTCTTAAAAAAAAAAAACCAAAACATTAGGAGATTGGACAACGTTGAGCTCAGATTCCAATGTAGGAACAACTGCTATGGCTGAGCGACCACTCTCCTCTTTGGAGGACACCACGGCCCTGGTCTCCAGATGACCACGGCTTGCCACAAATGTCCCGAGCAGCCCAGAAGCCATCAGAATAGCACCTGAGTGACAGGCTCCACAG
>NW_028023629.1:0-644 GCF_054177405.1 Leptonychotes weddellii
GACTATACCGGGTATCTCATGTAAGGGGAATCATATAGCGTTTGTCCTTTTTTGATGACTTACTTCACTCAGCCAAGTGTCCTCAAGGTTCACATGTTGCAGAGTGTGTCAGAATTCCCTTCCTCTTTAAGGCTGAATAATATTCCATTGTATGTATAGACCGCATGTTGTGGACTCATTCTCCCATCAGTGCACATGTGCGTTGCTTCTCGATTTCGGCTGTTGTGAGTAACGCTGCTACGGGCATGAGCATGCGGTGACTTCAGCTCTTTAAAGTTCCACTTTGTCCCCATGAGGAGAGGCTTGGCCCCCGCCTGGGTTGGGTTGGCACAGAGCTGAGGGGGCCAGCCTTGCGGAGTTACCCTTCCCCGGGAGGGTAGAGGTGGGGGGGCCAAGAACAGAGAGTTCTCCTGCAAGCGCTGATTGAGCCAGGAGCCCTCAGACTGAGCCTTTAAATCATCCTGGGGCCGGAGGAGCTTTTCTCTGCATCTACAATGGGAGCCATAAACCAGGCTGACTTACAGACGGTACGCACCAGTCCGGTTGTTTATGGCCGGCATCCTTTCTGATTGGTTGATTGGGCCTGTACTGTGCCCATTGTTAAATATTTGAAGATCACCCTGCTATAAAGCAGTCTCAGGACT
>NW_028023630.1:0-644 GCF_054177405.1 Leptonychotes weddellii
TATACCTGAAAAGTCTTTATTTTGCCTTCATTTTTTAAAGGTTTTTTTCTGGGTTGACAATTCTAGATTGACATCTTTTTCTTTCACTATTTTCAAGATGTTGCTTCACTGTCTTGCTTAAATTCTTTCTAAGAAATCTTCCATCATCTTTGTTCCTCTGTACATAATGTATGGTTTTCTCTGCCTGCTTTTAAATACTATCATTGGTTTTCAGCAATTTGATTGTGACAGGCTTTGATGTAGTTTTTCTTCATGGTTTGTTTATATTCTTGAAGCTAAAGATTTATAACTTTGATCATATTTCAAAAACATTCAGCCCCAATTTCTTTAATTTTTTTGTTTCTCCATCTCTCCTCACCTTCAAAGACTTAATTACATATACTAGCTGTTTAATGATGTCACACACATTATTAATGCTCTTTTCATTTCATTTTTCTTTGTGTGTTTAATTTTGATAATTTCTATTGCTTGTCTTCAAATTTAATAATACTTTCATCTGCAATGTCTAATCTGTCACTAATCACATCCATGTGTTTTTCATTCCACATATTTTAGTTTTCATCTCTAGAGGCTTTTTAAAAATTTTTTTTAATGTTTTAAAAATCATTTCCATATCTCTGTTTAACATTTTGAACATATAGAAT
>NW_028023631.1:0-644 GCF_054177405.1 Leptonychotes weddellii
GGTGATTTATATTGCTCTGTTTTCATCTTCACTGACTATCTTGTCCATTCTGTTATTGAACTCATCCAGCAATTTTTTAAATTTATATCTCAGTTTTAGAATGTCCATTTTCTAACAATTTGATAACTTAGTAGTTTGATATGTGTTCATCTCCTTTTTAGGTTGTGGGTCCACCAGGTACTGGAAAAACAGATGTTGCGGTCCAAATCATATCCAACATCTACCATAATTTCCCAGAGCAGAGGACTCTGATTGTTACTCATTCTAATCAGGTGAGTGTGTGCATGCGTGTGTGTGTGTGCGTGCATGTGTACTCACATATGTAGGATGGATGGTAGGGGAGATAAAGGAGTGGGGAGTGAATGAAAGCACAATGGAGATTTCTGTTTGTATGATAACCTGACCATAGGTACGACAGAATACTGAAAGGCTGATGAGTATAGTGTTTGCTGTTGAGTTACTCTTGGATTGTTACTGGTCATGACATATATATATAGAGAGAGAGAGAGATATAAAAATATATAAACAATATATATAAAAATATAAAATATATAAATAATCTTTTATTTCTTTTTTATTTTTTTTTATTTTTTTTTATTCTTATGTTAATCCCCATACATGACATCATTAGTTTTAGATGAAGT
>NW_028023632.1:0-644 GCF_054177405.1 Leptonychotes weddellii
TAAAAACCACGTCCTGAGCAGAAACTGGACGGTCACTTCAAGTTGTTCTAGAAATGCGTCCATGGGGAAAAACATTTATAGCCGAGATGAATTTCGTTAGGTGTTTGTTGGTGGTATTGGCCCCCTTTGGTGGAAAGGCTCCAAGGCCAAGCCTCATGGCCCTCAGGCTCACCTGGAGCCCGGGGGTTGCCCTGACAACGGGTGAGAGCACAGACGTAAAGGCTGGGCCGTGGTCTGGAGCCCGACCCCGCGTGCCCAGTGTGCAGCTGGCTTATGGCCACCGGGGCCTGGGCCACCCAGCTGCTTGGGGCCTCCCGAGCCACGTGTGGGGTCCCACGTGTGCGGTCCCACGTGTGCAGTTATGGACTGGCTGGGCTCCTGGGGCCTGCTGATGTCACCAAGGCAGGGCAGGTGGGGGAGGCGGCACGGGCCGGTCGCCTTGCCTGCCAGGAGAGCAGGGAGCACGTTGTGCCCGCCGTTCCCACTGCCGGCCCCGCTGCTGGCCCTTCCCCGGCCCCGGGCAGCCCGGCCACGAGAGAGGTGGAACCCAAGGACCAGCAGCTCATGGTGAGCATCCTCCCCCGTGTTCCCGAATGGCCCTATGGCTGCGTGTCCCTGAGGCCGCCTCGTCCTGACCCACTGCC
>NW_028023633.1:0-644 GCF_054177405.1 Leptonychotes weddellii
CCAGTGGGAATGAGGCTGCCTTCTTCTCAGCCCCTCATCCCTGGCCCACCTATTGTACCCATCAACATTCACGCCCGGAAGGGCCTGTCTCGGGACCGGCGGGTGAAAGTGGAATAGGGAGGAAGACAGGTTGATGGAGGGGAGAAGTGAGAGCTGGAAGCTGGCCGAGCAGAGGCTGGTGCAACCTGCTCCTTCTAATCCTTTCCTCACAAAAGCCTTCCTTTGACCACTCAAGTTAAGGCAGTCCTCAACAGGTCTCCCCGTTTCCATGGTGAGAAGACTGGATGGATTTATTCACTACTCTGTTAGTTGTGCCTAGACTAGAATGAGGGCAGATATCTCCCCTGTGTTCCTCCCTTTATCAATACAACATAGCATGGTCCCTGCCACATAGCAGGTGCTCAAAAAGCATTGATGTGATGAATGGATGGTGGACGAAGTATGGGTTCAGCAGCATCAGAGGACATTAGCTTTCCAGAACCCATGCGAGCAGGCTAAAGAAAAATAGGAAGAAGTTAAGGTAAGGAAGACAATCAGTGAAGGGTGCTTTCATTCCAGGGTAGCCAGGGAAGCCCTTTCTGATATTTGAGTAGATACTTGAAGGGAGTGAGGGACAGAACCATAAAGATATTTGGGGAAGAAAC
>NW_028023634.1:0-644 GCF_054177405.1 Leptonychotes weddellii
GTGCCACTCTCACAGTGGCAGTGGGACTCAAGGGGAGCCCGCAGTTCCCCAAATCTGACATCACCCCCATCATAATCGTGCAAAAAAAAAACAAAAACACAGCGAGGGAGGAGTAGAAAATGGGGGAAATCATCAGAACTGCCAAAGAGCAGCTCTGTTCTTCCGTAGCATTGTTTTACTGAAGACACGTTGTTCTGTGCAAACTTGAAGAATGTCATGAGGATGATGCCTAATGTGATATTGGAAAGCGACACAGTATCACCTGGGGAACCGAGGCAAAGAGAGTGAACACAGAACATAATGATCTGGTCAGATCTCCTTGTGGAAACTTATACTCCTCGAACATCCTGCTGGTGCTTCCTAAGGAGAGGCTTGTGGAATTCCTGTCGAATGATGTACCTGTTCTATGTAGCTTGCTGGCAATAAACGAACCTTCTTTTAAAGATTTAGGGGGATGCGACCCCACTGGAAATTGTCCATGGCGGCTATGGAATGACAGTAAAATACAATGGAGGTGGTAACTGACTGCGAAGTCCTACTTGTGTATCTGGGACCAGCCAGGAATCAGGTGGAGACCTCACAGGCTCCGTCTGTACCAGCAAAGGGTGTGATCACCTGACGGAAGAATCTACCGCCCTAGATTC
>NW_028023635.1:0-644 GCF_054177405.1 Leptonychotes weddellii
ATCCTACGGCTGCATGAACATCAAAAGGATGCCATTTCCGGTGGTAGGGGTGTGAGTTTAGCCACGGAAAGGCAGAACGTGGCCATTAAAAAAATTCCCCCAAGATCACCAGATTGGGAAAGTTGGGGAGACGTTGTCCGGCAAGAGCTGTGAGGACGGGGTGATTTATGAGGGAATGTGAGCTAGCTGCAGTCAGGAGCCTGGGTGGGAGATGCTCGCCCCGATGCGGGGTCCAGGAAGGCTCCGCACGATGGCAGTTCTAAGGCTCCCGCCCCACGGAGCCGTGTTTGCATTCCTGGAAGGAGAAGTTAGCCAGGTGAGATCTCTACACCATCCTGCCATCGACTGTCTCGTGAAATTAAGGCTCGGCAGCAGCCCCGGGCAAATAAGGGCTTGCTGTGAGTCACCTCCGGACTCTGGAGTCTTCTGTCTGGAAGCCAGGAGTCCCTACCTGACAAGGCTTACCTGTGTTCACCCCAGAGACACGGGCACATGCATCGTCTGTGTCCCCTGGGGATCCAGGTGTGGATGGGAAATAGGGTCTCAGATGGGCTGGGGCCAATTGTCCTGGCCTCCTTCCCAGCGCACACACACACATGTGTACATGTGTGCTCACACATAGATACATTCACACACATACACAC
>NW_028023636.1:0-644 GCF_054177405.1 Leptonychotes weddellii
ATCTTTTTTCTATGCTAAGGAAACAACATCCTCCCATTTGTTTATTCAGTAGGTGGACGTAAGTATCAACTACATGTTACGAATTGCCAATTCACACCAGATATAGAAAATAGAGAATTTAAGTTAAAGTGTCCAGTTATCAATCCAATCAGTGGAATAGGATGAATATATATAATATAAACATATATAAATCTTGTATATATATAAATCTTCCAAAAGATAAAATGTGATTATCCTAGCCAGTGTGAAACTACAGTGCATGGTATGTAAAGTTCTTATTCCAAAACTCCCAATATTTCATATTCAAATTTTTGTCCTCAGTCCCTACAGTAACTGTCAACATAAAACCACTACTTTGTATCCCTACTTTACTCTAAACTTCCTTGTTTTGCTTTTTTGGCGCAGGACAGGTCATATGCACCCCCATGTTCATTGCAGCACTGTTTATAATAGCAGAGATATGGAAGCAGTCTAAGTGTCTATCAGTGGATGAATGGATAAACAAAATTTGGTAAATATCAACATATATATATATAATATTTAATCATAAAAAAGGAAGGAAATCTTGTTATTTGCAACAACATGTATGGACCTTGAGGACATTACACTAAGAGAAATAAGTCAAACAAAGAAATACAAATGCC
>NW_028023637.1:0-644 GCF_054177405.1 Leptonychotes weddellii
CATGGCGGGAGCTCGTTGGGGTGTGAGGAGGGACATGGCGGGAGCTCGTTGGGATGCGGGGAGGGACATGGCGGGAGCTCGTTGAGGTGTGAGGAGGGACATGGCAGAACTTGCCAGGAGGGTGAGCAGAAGCTCCGCAGATTTGTTTGTTGGGGCTAAAGTCTTATTCCATCCTTCAGATTTCCCCACAGTGGGAACTCTTCCCTTTCCCTCTCGTTCTTGGAGGCTCTGGAGGGTGAGCCTTCTTATTAGCAAAGACACGGTGCCTGTTATTTATTTTTTTTCCAAGCTGCAGCTTAGGGTTTCAAACCTAAAGCCAATTTGGGAATACCAGGGCTCTATACAAAAGGATTTCTACATGTTACTGAGTATTCACCCGTGTTAAGTGGAGCCCTTCTGAAATGCAGACGTGGCCTTGCACCTTTGCACATAAAATAGAGCAGATCCTGCCAGACTAAGGAACAATTTCTCTTAAACCGGAGGAGTGGTGTTCTTCATGTCTCACATTCAGAATGACGCAGACGAGATATCTTTAAAGTAGGTTCTATGACGATCTCGTCTGTGGTCTTTGGCGAGGGCTCTCGCGACTTAGTGGGTTTTAAACTTGATTCCCTCTAGGACACAAAGCCCGTGGGTTCCAAGGC
>NW_028023638.1:0-10856 GCF_054177405.1 Leptonychotes weddellii
CACCCCCCACCACTCCAGCAACCCTGTTTGTTTCCTGAGATTAAGAATTCCTCATATCAGTGAGATCATATGATACATGTCTTTCTCTGTTTGACTTATTTCCTCAGCATAATACCCTCCAGTTCCATCCACATCGTTGCAAATGGCAAGATTTCATTCCTTTTGATGGCTGCATCAAAATATATACATATTCCATTGTATATATATATACATATATACATATTCCATTGTATATATATACCACACCTTCTTTAGCCATTCATCTGTCGATGGACATCTTGGCTCTTTCCATAGTTTGGCTATTGTGGACGTTGCTGTTATAAACATTGGGGTGCATGTACCCCTTCGGATCCCTACATTTGTATCTTTGGGGTAAATACCTAGTAGTGCAATTTCTGGGTCATAGGGCAGCTCTATTTTCAACTTTTTGAGGAATCTCCATACTGTTTTCCAGAGTGGTTGCACCAGCTTGCATTCCCACCAACAGTGTAGGAGGGTTCCCCTTTCTCTGCATCCCCATGAACATCTGTCGCTTCCTGACTTGTTAATTTTAACCATTCTGACTGGTGTGAGGTGGTATCTCATTGAGGCTTTGATTTGCATTTCCCTGGTGCTGAGTGATGTTGAGCACACTTTCATGTGTCTGTTGGCCATTTGGATGTCTTCTTTGGAAAAATGTCTGTTCATGTCTTCTGCCCATTTCTTGATTGGATCATTTGTTCTTTGAATGTTGGGTTTGATAAGTTCTTTGTAGATTTTGGTTACTAGCCCTTTACCTAATATGATAAATTTTTACTGTTTGTCATAGTAACAAAATGATGTAAGGTTTCCTAAGGTTTACTTTTAAACACATTATTACCACTTTATTTCCTATTTAATCTCTTTGGGAGAAATGTGTTATTTTAAAATGATCTATCAATATAATTTTATATTGAAAGAATAATAAAATTATTTTAATGCAAAAAGGGGTTTTCCACTGTAATGTAACTGTAAAAAATGGTTTTCCATTCACAGCAGGGTGTGTGGTATAGAGCTTTAGTATAGCTAATACCACTAAGAAGTATAAAATACAGTATTACAAAATCAGTGGAAAACAAACAACCAAAGAAAAATTTTTTTTCTTTTTTTCTTTATTCAACATGTTTAGGTATTAGTATTAAAGAAGCTCTGTAACAAGTTGCAAATTATGGGTGAAATGAATCAGATCTGCTCAGCATATAAACAGATTATAAAGTTAGTTATGCAGATATAGTTCTGCTGTGTTGATTGCTATAGGACTCAGATTACATATGACAGAATGATGACCAAATTTAGTTGATTTATACACTGATGTTTCACATGTCCCTGTGAGATAGGAATTATTTTTCCTGATTTTAAAAATAAGGAAATTGAGGCACAGGAAAACTAAATAGTGTGGCAAAGTCAAGGTTCTTCCTTTGGCATTCTGTCTCTAGACCCTGTTCTCTTTACAACTGTCACACACAGATTCTAACCATGTCTACAAGTTTTCATGATCCATGGGTCAGTGG
Organism: Leptonychotes weddellii; assembly: GCF_054177405.1. NCBI lineage: Eukaryota > Metazoa > Chordata > Mammalia > Carnivora > Phocidae > Leptonychotes > Leptonychotes weddellii. Next base: position 1,530 of record NW_028023638.1, read on the forward strand.
ATTCAGTGGGTAGAGACACATCATGATCAAGACATTCACATTTTACACTAGCAAATTGGCTGTAAAAAATACTACTGTCCTTAAATAAATGAACCATGCTGGGACTCACAGTGGAGTAGACAGCTCCTATGAAGCAGCTCTACTTCACACCAAGGCTTGGGGCCTCTAAGAAGATTGTCCAGTTGTTGCCCTGATGTGCCAGCTTCCAAACACACAGTTTATAAACCCCACAGAGGGTATTTTTTACATTCCACAGAACCTATATTTTCAGATAATTTGAGATGACCCTCAAATTAGATTACAATCTGTTTATCTACTCACACATTACTTGAGAGATAGAAAGAAACTTAATTTGTATATATTGTTAAAACATTTTCCTTTCCCTCTCTCTAGTGACCAAATCAACTGCTCAGGGCACTTTTTAATTTCTATTTTTTCCTCCTAAGCAGTGCGTGTTGTCACAGTCTGATCTAGACTCTTCCCTCTCTCTGTCATCCAATATTTGTTGTCCTGCAAAGTACCAAGAAAAAGAAAGATAAAAATCTTGAAACCTGCCATGTGCTAAGTAATTTCCCATACTTTGAGGAATCCAAGTCTTGGGAAGCTTGTTTCTTGATTAAGTTACACAGTACACTAGTGGCAGAGCTAAATTGGAAATCAAGCCAACCTAACCCCAAAGACTGTTTACCTTCCACAAACCCACTAGAAATCACCCTTTCAAGAAAGGAAATTTATTTAAAAATCTGAAATAGGGGCGCCTGGGTGGCTCAGTCAGTTAAACATCTGACTTCAGCTCAGGATATGATCTCAGGGTCCTGGGATCGAGTCCCACAATCAGGCTCCCTGCTCAGTAGGGAGTCTGCTTCTCCTTCTCCCTCTGCCCCCCCCCACTCATGTGTGGGCTCTCTATCAAATAAATAAATAAAATCTTTCTAAAAATCTGAAATATTTATAGTACACATTTATTTTTCCTATTAAAAATGAAAATGATTCCATTATGTCTTATAGGGAAACATGTATATTACTTCAATTTAGATTTATTCTTTTATGGAGTAAAATAATATGCATTAGAGATTTGGCACTATTTATTTATTTATTTAGTATAGTTGACCTACAATGTTACATTAGTTTCAGGGGTAAACCATAGTGATTTGACAAGTTTATACATCACGATATGCTCACCACATCTGTAGCTACCATCTGTCACCATACAACACTATTATAATATCATCGACTATATTCTTTATCAACTATCCTTTTTAGCCACTAGCAGATGGGGCATCCCACTAGATATGGACAGGAGATGAAAAAGATAGGGTTCCTATCTTTCCCCTACCAAAGTCCTTTTGTTTCTCTTGGCTATAAAATCATCTCTTTTGGAGTTAAACATGGAAAAAAGTGAATCCTAACAACAGTGACATTTCTTACAAAAATTTCTAAGTATTCTAAACAGCAGTGCTGGATTGTCTTCTGTGCCCAGAGGTGTCAATCTAATGCAGGTGTTGGCCTTGCATCTGACAGAGGAATCTTACTATTCACCTCTAAGAATGAACATCTTCCAAAATCCATTAACTTGAGTCTGTTGCTTAAGTTGCTCAAATAAACACATAAGCCTAGAGACATGTATTATGCTTTCCCTTACTATGATAATTGGATAATTAAATTCAGATAAATATGCTAATTATCAACAAGGACTTAATGTTTCATGGTTTGCACATAATGTTCACATTTATACAGGGACTTTCCATCTAAGTTCCAAAGAACTAATAATGTAGAGTTTTCAAGAGGCTAGGTTTAAAGTAACTATCACTTCCAAGTTCATATACATTTAATGAGAGAGTTAATTATACAAAGTGATGTGTCCATATGTGTTTAGCATAGGTACAGAATTCAGTATTATGGACACACACACACACTCACACATATACTTCTTATAGTAATCAACTCTTTCTTATAGCCTGCAGTATGTTCAATCTCCTGGAACTTACTGGCCAAAATACTCAAATATATGAATCAGAAGTAATTATATTAGCGGTAATAGTCTAAGTGATGGTAGATATAATAGTTGCTATTATTATTACTATCATTATGTTATTAGAAAAGTTTCTTCTTTAAAGACTGTATTAAAAGATGCCATGAGTATTTCTTTTTAAGTCAAGGATCTTCTTTACCATAACTCATACTTTAATGGTTAAATGATGGTGTTTCAATGGTTAGATATATGTCATAGGGAGAAAAAGGTACATGAAGTTGTAATTCTAACCAATAATATTTGTATTACATTAACACTTTAATATGGTTTTATTCAGTTCTTTCAAATAATATATTCAAAACTGCTTCAAATGCTGAACTATAAATATAAATAAGCATTAATATTAAAATTACTCAGATTTGTCAAATTTCACTGTTATTTTTCTTTAAGAAGTAATTAAATTTTATTAAGAAAAAGAAGCACTGGGTTTATACGCTAAGCAAATGAGTTTGTTTTAGAAGTTCTTATCAATGTAGTTTGATAATATTAACAAAATAATGGAAGCAAGAGGTTTTTTTAGTTTTTATTTAAATTTCAGTTAGTTAACATACAATGTAATATTAGTTTCAGCTGTATCATATAGTGATTAAACACTTATATACAACTCCTCCTAATCATCCAAAGCGCACTCCTTAACCCCATCACCTATTTAACCAATTCCCCTCCCCCACCTTCCCCTAGTAACCATCAGTTTATTATCTATAGTTAAGAGTCTGTTTCTTGGTTTTCCTATTTCCCCTGCCATATTCATTTTTCTTTCTTAAATTCCACTATGAGTATTGGTATTTGTTTTTTTCTGACTTATTTCACTTAGCATAATACTCTCTAGTTCCATCCATGCCATTGCAAATGGCAAGATTTCATTCATTTTTATGGCTAATATTCCATTGGATATGTATACCACATGCTCTTTTATTTCTTTTTTCAAGGTTTTATTTAAATTCAAGTTAGTTAATATACAGTGTAATATGAGTTTTAGGTGTAGAATTTAGTGATTCATCACTTATATACAACACTAGTACTCATCACAGCATCCTCCTTAATACTCCTCACCCATCACAACATCCTCCTTAATACTCTTCACCCATTTAAGCCATCCCCCTGACCACCTCCCTTCCAGCAACCCTCATCTCTATAGTTAATATGTTTTATGGTTTGCCTCCTTAATACTCCTCACCCATTTAAGCCATCCCCCTGACCACCTCCCCTCCAGGAACAGTTTTTTCTCTATAGCTAATAGTATGTTTTATGGTTTGCCTCTCTCTTTTTTTTCATTCTACATTCATTTGTTTGTATCTTAAATCCCACATATGAATGAAATTATATAGTATTTGTCTTTCTCTGATTGACTATTTCACTTAGCATAATACTCTCTAGCTCAATCCATGTTGTTGCAAATGGCAATATTTCATTCCTTTTTAAGGCTGAGTAATATTCCACTTTATATATATGCCACCTCTTCTTTATCCATTCATCAGTTGATGGACATTTGGGCTTTTTCTATAATTTTGCTATTGTTGATAATGCTGCTATAAATATTGGGGTGCATGTGTCTCTTTGAATCAGTATTTTTGTTTCCTTTGGGTAAATACCCAGTAGTGCAATTGCTGGATTATAAGGTAGTTCTATTTTTAACTTTTTGAAGCATCTCCATACTGTTTTCCAGAGTGGCTGCACCAGTTTCCATTCCCACCAACAGTGTAAGAGGGTTCCTCCTCCACATCCTTGCCAACATCTGTTGTTTCCTGTGTTGTTAATTTGAGCCATTCTGGCTGGTGTGAGGTGATATCTTATTGTGGAATCTATTTCTATTTCTCTGATGATGACTGATGTTGAACATTTTTTTTTAAAGGTGGGTTTAAGATGATTTTTTTTTTTTAAGATTTTATTTCTTTATTTGACAGAGAGAGACACAGCGAGAGAGGGAACACAAGCAGGGGGAGTGGGAGAGGGAGAAGCAGTCTTCCCACCTGAGCAGGGAGCCTGATGCAGGGCTCAATCCCAGGACCCTGGGATCATGACCTGAGCTGAAGGCAGACGCTTAACGACTGAGCCACCCAGGCGCCCCTGATGTTGAACATTTTTTCATGTGTCTGTTAGCCATTTGGAAGTCTCTGTCTTCTGCTCATTTCTTAGCTGGATTATTTGGTTTTGGGGTGTTGAGTTTGATAAGTTCTTTATAGATTTTGGAGCCTTATCAGACATGTCCATTGCAAATATCTTCTCCCATTCCATAGGCTGCCTTTTAGTGTTGTTGATTATTTCCTTTGCTATGTAGAAGCTTTTTATCTTGATGAAGTCTCAATAGTTCATTTTTGCTTTTGTTTCTCTTGCCTGTGGTGACGTGTCTAGTAAGAAGTTGCTATGGCTGATGTCAAAGAACTTGCTGACTGTGTTCTCCTCTAGGATTTTGATGATTTCTTGCCTCACATTTAGGTCTTTCATCTCTTTTGACTTTATTTTTCGTACAGCATACAAAAGTGACCCAGTTTATTTTCTGCATGTTGCTGTCCAGTTTTCTGAACACCATTTGTTGAAGAGACTATTTTTTTTCCATGGATATTCTTTCCTGCTTTGTTGAAGAGTACTTGACCATATACTTATAGGTTCCTTTCTGGGTTTCCTATTATACTCCATTGATCTATGTTTCTTTTTTGTGACAGTACCACACTGTCTTGATGATTGCAGCTTTGTAATATAGCTTGAAGTCCAGAACTGTGATGCCTCCAGCTTTGCTTTTTCAAGATTGCTTTGGTTATTTGGGGTGTTTTGCAGTTCCATATACACTTTAGGATTGTTCTAACTCTGTGAAAAGTGCTGGTGGTATTCTGATAGGGACTGAGTTAAATCTACAGATTTCTTTGGGTAGTATAGACATTTTAACAATAATTTTCCTTCCAATCCATGAGCATGGAATGATTTTCCATTTCTTTGTGTCATAATCAATTTTTTTTAATCAGTGTTTTATAGTTTTCAGAGTACAGGTCTTTCACTACATTGGGTTTATTCCTAGGTATCTTATGGTTTTGGTACAATTGTAATGGGATTGATTCCTTGATTTCTCTTTCTGCTACTTCATTATTAGTGTATAGAAATGTAACATATCTCTACATTGATTTTGTATCCTGTCACTTTACTGAATTTATGCATCAATTCTAGCAATTTTTTGTGGAGTTTTTTGGGTTATCTATATAAAGTGTCATGCCATCTGCAAATAGTGAAAGTTTAATTATTTCTTTCCTGGTTTGGATGACTTTATTTTTGTTTTCTGATCACTGTGTCTAGGGCTTCCAGTAACTTGTTAAATAAAAGTGGTGAGAGGGCACATCCCTGTCTTGTTCCTGAGGAAAATGTCTCAGTTTTTCCCCATTGAGGATGATATTAGCTGTGAGTTTTTCATATATGGCCATATATGTTGAAGTATGTGCCCTCTAACCCTATTTTGTTGAGGGTTTTTATCATGAATGGATGTTGTACTTTATCAAATACTTTTTCTGCAGCTATTGAAAGGATCATATGGTTCTTATCCTTTCTTTTATTAATGTGGTGTATCACATTGATTTGCAAATATTGAACCAAACATGCAGACCAGGAATATATCCTGCTTGATCCTGGTGAGTGATTCTTTTAATGTAGTGTTAGATTCAATTTGCCAGTATTTTGTTGAGAATTTTTGCATCCATGTTCATCAAGGATATTGTCCTGTAGTTCTCTTTTATGGTGGTGCCTTTATCAGAGTCATGTTGGCCTCATAAAATGAATTTGGAAGTTTTCCTTCCTTTTCTATTTTTTGGAATAGTTTGAGGAGAATACTATTAACTCTTCTTTAAATGTTTGGAACAATTTATCTGTGAAACCACCTGGCCCTGGAATTTTGTTTATTGGGAGTTCTTTGCTACTGATTCAATTTATTTGCTGGTTATCAGTTTGTTCAAGTTTTCTATTTCTTCCTGTTTCAACTCTGGTTGTTTATATATTTTTTAGGAATTTATCCATTTCTTCCAGGTTGTCTAATATGTTGGCATATAATTTGTTATAATATTCTCTTCTAATTGTATTTCTGTAGTGTTGGTTTGGATTTCTCCTCCCTCATACATGATTTTATATATTTAGTTCCTTTCTCTTTTCTTGTTGATAAGTCTGGCTAAGGGTTTATCAATTTTATTATTTTTTTTTTTCATAAATCAGCTCCGGTTTCATTAATCTGTTCTACTGTTTTTTGTTTGTTTGTTTTAGTTTCTATATCATTTATTTATGCTAGTCTAGTCTTTATTTCCCTTCTTCTACTGGCTTTAGGCTTCATTTTTGTTCTTTTTTTAGCTCCTTTAGGTAACATTAGTTTATTTCTTTGGGATTTTTCTTTCTTTTAGATGTATATTGCTATATACTTTTAGGAACATTTTTGTTGCATACCAAAGATTTGGGACCATTATGTTTTCATTTTCATTTTTCCATGTATTTTTTTTATTTCTTCTTTGATTTCCTGGTTGACCCATTCATTATTTAGTAGCATGTTTCACCTCCATATATTTGTGGTCTTTCCAATTTTATTTTCTTTTGGTTGATTTCAGGTTTCATAGCATTGTGGTCAGAAAAGATGCATGGTACAATCTCAGTCTTTTTGTACTTATTGAGTCCTGATTTGTGACCTAGTATGCAATCGATTCTGAAGAATGTCCCATGTGCACTTGAAAAGAATGTGTATTGTTCTGCTTTAGGATGAAATGTTCTGACTATATCTGTTAAGTCCATCTGGCCCAGTGTATCATTCAACACCATTGTTTCCTTGTTGATTTTGTGCTTAGATGATCTGTCCTTTGATGTAAGTGTGGTTTTAAAGTCCCCCCACTATTACTTTATTATTATTAATTAGTTCCTTTATGCTTGTTATTAATTGTTTTATATATTTGGTGCTCCCATTTTAGGTGCACAAATAATTACTATTGTTAGATCTTCTTGTTGGGTTGTCCCTTTATTATGATATAGGCCCTTCTTTGTCTCTTGTTATACTCTTTGGTTTAAAGTGTAGTCTTTCTGACATAAGTACTGCTACTCTGGCTTTCTTTTGACATCTATTTGCAAGGAAAATATTTCTCCATCCCCTCACTTTCAATCTGCAGGTTTCTGTGCCGTTTACTCTCTCTTCTTCTTCTGGGACTCTTATAATGTGACTGTTATTACTTTTGATGGAGTCACTGAGTTCTCTAAGTCTATTCTTGTGTTCCATAATTCCTCTTTCTCTCTTTTGTTCAGCTTCATTATTTTCCATTATTTTATCTTCCATATCACTTTCATTCCTCTGCTTCTTCCATCCTTGGGTTCATTGGATAAGCCTCTTTTGAATCTCAGTTATTGCATTTTTCATTTCTGACTGATTGTTTTTTAACTCTTTTATATCTGGGGTAAGGGCTTCCCTGAAGTCTTCCCTTCTTTTCTCAAGCCCATTGACGATCCTTATGATCATTGCTTTAAATTCTCCATCAGACATGTTGCTTATATCTGTTTTGCTTGGTTCTCTGGCTGTGACCTTATCTTGTTCTTTCATTTGGGATAAATTCCTCTATCTTGACATTTTGTCTAAGTCTCTGACTTCTTCTCTGTGTTAGAAAAGTCCATTATGCTTCCTGCTCCTGAGAGTAATAACTTTTGGAGAAAAGGTCATATTGTGTCCAGGACCTGGCACTTCAGGGAGTGTCTCTTGTGTTTGCTGCATAACTCTGCTTGTGTTTTGGCTGCCCTGTCCTTCAGGCCAGTCATCTGCAGGGGCTCTCCTTGCCTGCAGTGGGCAGGTTTTGGTCACTGGCCAGACTGTGGTGAGTCAACTATGCTTATTAAATGAGACCTGATACATTTCCACTAGAACTAAAGCCCTGCAGAACTCTCTGGTCAGAAGATGTGGTGTGTGCCGTGGCTTCTACTGGTCTTTTGGGAAAGGGACCCACTGCACTGGGACAGAGGCAAGCTTGACCATGAAGGAGTCATGGTCAAGAGTGCAGCAGTGTGAGGCTTTTTGTAAGCAGGTTAAGAGGTTAGGCAGCTAGTATCAGGGCTAAGGTGCTATCCACAGGTGGCCCTGTTTATGCTGAGGGGTGGGGCTGGGAAATGGTGCCATCTGGTTCTTTTGTCCCTGGAGAGGCATCTCCATGAGTGATACCTCCATGAATGATATCTCTCAGGGAAATGCTCTAAGAAGAGCAAGTAATCTCCCCGCTATATGCCCCCAGGCATTCTTCAGATCACTGTTTCAGTGCCATCTGCCCCTGTGTTGTTTGCCTGCCTTGTCTCCTGAGTAGGACAGCACCATCACGGCTTGATCCCAGCCAAGCCCACAGTCCTTTAAAACTCTAGTCTTTAAGCCCTGCTGGATACCAGAAGTCATAAAAATCAGCCCCTGTGGATTTTGGGGAAATGTTCTTATGCATTCCCTTGTGCACTCCTCTCTCTGTCACCTTCCTCCATGACCAGAGCTCCCTCCCCTCTATAGCACCCATGACTGGTTTCTCCCCCAAACCATGTCTCCACACTTTCTACCTTCTTTGATGTGGCTTCTTCTCTCCTTTTAGTTGAGATTTTGTTCTGTCAGTCTTCAGGTAGGTTTCTGGGATATTTAAAATGATCTGATAGTTATCTAGTTGTGCTCAAAAGACGAAATAAGCCTAGGATTCTCCTACTATGCCACGATCTTGGCCCCCCCCAATGTTATTTCTCATGATTTCAAATTTTACATGCAAAATCTTATAAAGTAGAAAATAAAGATATTATATTGTAAATATCATAAAATATGATTCCTCTGTTGAGGTTTTTGCTGTTTTACTTTGAAAGAAATATGCATAGAAGTAATATTTCTAAATCGTATGATAGAAACACATTATAACATTAGAAATATGTGCTGAGTAGGGGTGCCTGGGTGGCTTAGTTGGTTAAATGTCCAACTCTTGATTTCAGCTCATGTCTCAATCTCAGGGTCATGAGTTCAAGCCCCACATTGGGCTCCACACTGGGCATGGAGCCTACTTTTTAAAAAATGTGATAAATATAAAAATGAACCAAGTAAGAAACAATCTACTCTCCTTCATTAGCAATGAAGGGTAATTAATTGATAAAGCAGGAAAAAATATGCAATGGAAAAAAAGATAGTCTCTTCAATAAATGGCACTGGGAAAATTGGACAGCTATAAACAGAAGAATGAAACTGGACCATTTTCTAACACCATACACAAAGATAAACTCAAAATGGATGGAAGACCTCAATGTGAGACAGGAATCCATCAAAACCCTAGAGGAAAACATAGGCA
>NW_028023639.1:0-644 GCF_054177405.1 Leptonychotes weddellii
AGAATTTATTTTAATTTAAATTTTTGTTGGAGGAAGCACATAAACTATTTATTTCTGAGTAATACTATTATTGGTAACTTTAGTTTTATTCTTAAAGGTTTCTGTGATTTACACAATACAAATATATTAGTTTTATAATCAGAAAAAAGATTCATGTGTAAATAATACAAGTGGTTATCAGAAATGAAAATCAAGGGGCACCTGGGTGGCTCAGTCATTAAGCGTCTGCCTTCGGCTCAGGTCATGATCCCAGGGACCTGGGATCGAGCCCGCATCGGGCTCCCTGCTCCGCAGAGAGTCTGCTTCTCCCTCTGCTGGCCACTCCCACTGCTTGTGTGCTCTCTCTCTATCAAATAAATAAATAAAATCTTAAAAAAAAAAAAGAAATGAAAATCAAATTCAAAATGCCATAGTGGTAGTGAAAAAAATCTTCAGGCTTGAAGAAAGAATGATCTAAATAGGAAAGAGATTTTTTTTTTTTTTAAAGATTTTATTTATTTATTTATTAGAGAGCGAGAGAGAAACAGCATGAGAGGGGGGAAGGTCAGAGGGAGAAACAGGCTCCCCGCCGAGCCGGGAGCCCGATGTGGGGCTCGATCCAGGGACTCCAGGATCATGACCTGAGCCGAAGGCAGTCGCTCAAC
>NW_028023640.1:0-644 GCF_054177405.1 Leptonychotes weddellii
GTTTTGGGGTGGAGTCTTTTGGGTTTTCCACATAAAGTATCCATATCATCTGCAAAGAGTGAGAGTTTGACTTCTTCTTTGCCAATTTGGCCAACTGCTTGTTTTTATGTGAGCAGTTGGAGGCTGCAAAGGGAGGCTGGGAAAACATGTCTTTTCTTCATTCAGCTAATTTTTATTGAGCACCTACTATGAGCTAGGCACTCTTCTAGATGCTAGGAAAGTAAGCAAACAGGCAAAAAAATTTCTGCACTCATGAAACTTACATTCTAGAAGGGGGAAAGGCGCAATTATGAAGTGAACAAGTTGAATATAAAGTTTACCAAATGATGGTACATACTATGGAGAAAAAGCAAAAAACAGTGTGGGGGACTGCTACTTCACTGGGTGCTCATGATAGGGGACATGGAGCAAAGGCAAAGGATGTGAGCGATCAGATATTTTCAGCTTCTGTGTCTATTTTCACTGTGCCCGCGCGTGCGTGTGTGTGCATATTGAAGTGGAGTGGGGGGGTATGCCTTATAAGGTGAGTAATTTTCCCAGTAGAAGAAAGGTATTCAGATGCTGGGCACCCAGAAAGAAAGGCAAATGCCCTTTGCATTGTATTTTCTTGTTTTCTTGGTTTAACCCTATAATTTGCTGGAGCG
>NW_028023641.1:0-644 GCF_054177405.1 Leptonychotes weddellii
CTGAAAAACGAACTGAGGGTTCTAGAGGGGAGGGGGGTGGGAGGATGGGTTAGCCTGGTGATGAGTATTGAGGAGGGCACATTCTGCATGGAGCACTGGGTGTTATGCACAAACAATGAATCATGGAACACTTCATTTAAACTAATGATGTAATGTATGGGGATTAACATAAGAATAAAAAAAATAATAATAAAATTAAAAAAAAAATGAGCTTAGGCCAACATCTTCACCGCTCTTGCATGGGAGCAGGTCTGAATATTTCCCATTAAAATGGGTCTTCATAGTCTAACAGAAGACTCAGACCTTTGAGATACATTTGCTAAAGATACATTGCTAAACTTTGAAGATTCCAAACACTAAGACTTTCAGTTGGTGAGAATGAGGCAGGAAAGATGCTTGAGAAGGATGCCCATTTAACCCTTGTGCATTGTTCGGGGAATGTAAACTGGTGCGGCCACTATGCAAAACAACATGAAGTTTCCTCAAAAACTTCAAAATAAAGATACCATACAATCCACTAATTCCACTTCTGTACATTTATCCAAATACAAGACACTACTTTGTAAAGATACATGCACCCCTATGTTTACTGCAGCATTATTAGCAATAGCCAAGATATGGAAGCAACCAAGTATCTATCAATA
>NW_028023642.1:0-644 GCF_054177405.1 Leptonychotes weddellii
TTGTGTGAATGGGAAAATTAACATTGATTTGCACAGTGACAATTATTTTTTCACTAACAACTGCACCTTTGTTCCATTTCCATGTTTGTCAAAACATTTGATGCCATATAGATGCAAATTTCTCCACCTAGCCACAAAATAAGATTGATTTTCTTTTTAATTTAAACTCAAAGAAGGTCTAGAATTCAATAAAGTTTTAGAAACCACTGCATTTACTTTCATCTCTGTTTTCAAATACTAACCTAGGAACTATAATAATACTAATCCTTTATAGGTCAAGACCCACTCTTTTTTTTTTCTTTTCTTTTCAAATTTTTATTTAAATTCTAGTTAGTTAGCATATACAGTAATATTGGTTTCAGCAGTAGAATTTAATGATTCATCACTTACATATAATCAAATCATAGACAAATATACCACAAGAATGATTTTAGATTAAAACTTAAATGTTAGGATTTAAATTTAAACATATTAAGATTTATTTAAATATAATTCTAAATTACTTTTTAGGCATTGTTTCATGCAAAGAGATTATTATGTATTTTTTTCCATACATTATGATAAAATTTATTTATAACTTTGATTAATCATTTTCTTTAATTCTGGACACTGAGGTAGAAAATAAATTCTGGAAGCAGGAATCT
>NW_028023643.1:0-644 GCF_054177405.1 Leptonychotes weddellii
AAGCTTAAACATAGTTTTCAGTTGTTCAAGAAAATCACTTGAAAAACAGCTTATTCTCACATTTCAAAGTATATTTAAATTCCATAAATAAGATATTAGCTAATCAGTTGTAGTGACATGCTAAAGGATCTAATTTCTAAGTGGTTATAATAAGAATAAATATCATGGTGAAGAAAAAGAAAAGGCAGTGCTTGATTCATATATATACACAAGTGAAGGTTAGTTTTCTGGTTTTCTGAGACTGCACTGTATCATGAAAGGATAGTCTTTTTTTGAAAGATTTATTTATTCATTTTAGGGAGAGAGAAAGAGAGAGCCTGGGGGAGGGAGAGAGAAAGAGAGAGCCTGGGGGAAGGAGAGAGGGAGCAGAAGGAGAGGGAGAGATAAAATCGTCAAGCAGACTCCCTACTGAGTGTCGAGTCCCGATGGACTCATTCCCAGGACCCTGAGATCATGACCTGAGCCAAAATCCAGAGTGAGACACTTAACTGACTAAGCCACACAGGCACCCCCATGAAAGGATAATTTTTATTATTAAGTTATAATAGCTAGGGTACAGACATACCAGACAACTTGTATTAATCCCTAATTTGAAATACTCTTTCTAAAGTATCAGAGTCAAACATTGGAAATGATGGAAATAA
>NW_028023644.1:0-644 GCF_054177405.1 Leptonychotes weddellii
GGGCAAAGTGCCCGTCTGGAGGTCCGGATGTGGCCCAGTCAAGACCCTGGTCACTCCATGCTGGAACACTGGAGCAGAAGTGAGGGGCGTGGAAGCACGGAAGGCAATTCAAGGGTTTTCCAGATGAGGCTTGGTGACCCAGCAGGTGCTCTGTCAGCCTGGCCTGCACCATTCATCCTCATCCTCACCGTGGGAGCCAGCCCCCCCGACCCGGGTGACCAGGGGACGCGTGGGGGGGCCCTGAGAACAGGGGCTTGGCTGGACGACATGCTCTTACAGAAGGGCAGCGGGCGTGGGTCCCCTGTCCTAACTTCCCAGAGCCTCCACTTGTCTCCAAAAAACGGAGACGGCAACCCCCAGAATGGGCATTTCTGGGGCATGGAGAGCGCCCAGCTCACTGCTGGCGTTTTGAAGCCTGTCACCAGGCTTGGGTGAGGGTCTAGATTTTCCTCTGTGTGAAATAAAACTCCCTCTGAAGTACATCAGTTTGAAATCACTGGGGAAGAGTGGAGAAGGCACGCCCTGTGTGTCTGGAAGGAAGTGAAGGTTCCTCCCTCTCCTCCGGGGGTTCCCAGCTGAGAGCAGAGTGCATCCTGCATTTGCGGGTCTGGTGGCTTTGCTCAGGAACTAGCTCATTCTGGGGG
>NW_028023645.1:0-644 GCF_054177405.1 Leptonychotes weddellii
ATTTTGTTTATCTGCCTCCCACCACTAGAACGTAAGCTCCCTGATGGTAGGGATTTCTTTCAGACTTGTTCATGGCTGTGCCCAAGGACAGTCCTTGGCACATAGCTGTACTTGACAGACAGCTCTCCCTACCTGGAAGCTCGGTCCTTTTCCTGTACAGGTTTTTTTTTTTTAAAGATTTCCTTTACTTATTTGAGAGAGAGCACACAAACAGGGGGAGCTACAGGCAGAGGGAGAGGGAGAAGCAGGCTTCCCACTGATCAGGGAGCTTGAAGCGGGGCTTGATCCCAGGACTCTGGGATCATGACCCGAGCCAAAGGCGGAGGCTTAACGGACTGAGCCACCCAGGTGCCCCTCCCCTGGAGTTTTATGCCAGCCTCACAAATGCTCTGGCAGGTGGCATAACTATTCCATTGTGCACATGAACAAAGAGAGGATCGGGGAGCACAAAGGGACTTGCTCAACCACTAAGTGATGGAGCGGGAACCTGAACTAGACTTTTGAGTTCAGAGCTGTACCTTCTGATATACTACACTGAGACAGAGATCCCAGATAGCATAATGGAATGACACTAACCATCAGCATCACCAGATCCCTTCAGTTTCAAGCAACCTCAGGTCCTACCTTGGCGTTCTAAGGAGATG
>NW_028023646.1:0-644 GCF_054177405.1 Leptonychotes weddellii
CAACTGAGCCACCCAGGTGCCCCTAAATAAATAAAATCTTAAACAAAAAAACAAACAACAAAAAACCCCACAACTGATAAGTGCTGGAATGACAGCAAAAGGTGCTCTCAAACTAAGAACATTATCCACAAAATAAATGAGAATAGGAAAAAACAAGTCACATACACATAAAACTACTTTAAATAATTAGAAAACATACATCAAAATACTCCTGCTGTTGAAACTTTACCCCGCCCCCCCAAAAAAATCATGGAGCTGGAGAAAATGGTAAGAGAACACTCCAAACTTAATTATCTATCTTCAGACAGCTATTTTAGGATATAAAAAAGTACCTCGAATCAGAATGCAAACATTAAGAGGAGATATGAAAAAAAAACAAAACAGGAAGAAATGAAGTGAGAATTAATTGAACTTAGCAAAGAAATAGAAGAAAATGACAAAAGTTGTATCATAGGTGAAGAATAAATTACAGTATGGGGTGAAGGTAGAACAGAGTCTACTAAAAATTATGAATAAGTAAAGGTAATTGAAGGAAAGCAGAAAAGTAACAGAGCATGCAAATGAGATGAAGAAAAAAATAAAAGGCATCAGAAGAAAAGCAGTATCAGAGAAGTGGTTAAAATGGAAAACAAAGAATATTCAAC
>NW_028023647.1:0-644 GCF_054177405.1 Leptonychotes weddellii
GTTAAGTGTCCAGCTCTTGGTTTTGGCTCAAGTCATGATGTCCTGGGTGGTGACATCAGCCCCAGGTCAGGCTCTGTGCTCAGCGTGGAGTCTGCTTGAGATTCTCTCTTCCTCTCTCTCTGCCTCTCCTGCTCAGACTCTCTCTGAAATAAATAAATAAATCTTAAAAAAAAAAATTTGGAAGCAATGAAAGACTGTTTAAACATAATGATTAGAGTGCATTTATTTGGAGGTAGTAAGATGCTAACTAAAATCTTTTTTAGCTTCTGATGAATAAAACATATGTTAATTTATGAAAGCTTATAAATCACATTCTTTTCAGAAAGTTCCTTTCACATGGACCTTAAGGACATTTCTCAAGGAATAGATATAATTACAGGAAACTAGTCAGATAACATAATAATTGATAAATTATAATAATGTCACAGTTTGGCTTGGTAATCTGAAACAGGAGTTGAAAAATATTTTCCAGGGGTGCCTGGGTGGCTCAGTCAGTTAAAAGTCTGACTCTTGGTTTTGGCTCAGGTCAGGATCTCAGGGTCATGAGATGGTTCCGGGAATGGAGCCTGCTTTAGATTCTCTCTCCTTCTTCCTCTGCCAGAGCCTCCCTGTCCCACCCCCTGACTCTCTCTAAAAAAGAAAAA
>NW_028023648.1:0-644 GCF_054177405.1 Leptonychotes weddellii
TTTTTAGGACATTGTTTAATGATGCCCCATGATTCTGTTTGGTGTACTTGTAAAAATATTCTCTCTGATCTTAGACAGATTTCTTATACTTTTTCACATTCAGTTTCCTCATCTGTAAGGTGGGGCAATTTCTGCTCTCCAGAGTACAGGGAATGGAAGGACACCTTGTCCCTCATGTTGACTTGTGCTGGACACCTAGCTCTTCCCCAGTAACTGCAGAACAGCTCAGCACTGGGGATGGAGCCCACAAGTGCATGGAGTCCCAGGTGGTACCCAGGTTAGATACTTGCTTGTAGGTAGCACTGGGCCAGGCACCCCTTTGATATGCAGGGTATCTTAGCTTGATGAAGTGGGATGAAGACCAGCTTGTACTCAGGCTGTTGAGTTAATTGGCTGTAAACAGATTTCCCTACTAGTAAAGAGGTAGGTTGTAGACCCTGGAACCAGGCTGCCAGTGCTCCAGGATCCTCTGCCACTTCCCACTGTGGTCAAGCAGTGTGTAGCAGTTTCCTTATCTGCAAACTGGGGAGATAATAATTTTGACCCCATGAGGTAGTGGTTAGATTTAATGAACTAATATTTGTAGGACTCTTGGAGCATGGACTGGCTCAGGATTAGCATGTGGTGGATGTTAGCTACCATCA
>NW_028023649.1:0-10856 GCF_054177405.1 Leptonychotes weddellii
AGAATTACATACCAATATCCCTGATGAACATGGATACCAAAATTCTCATGGAGATACTAACCAATAGGATTCAACAGTACATTAAAAGGATTATTCACCATGACCAAGTGGGATTTATTCCTGGGCTGCAAGGGTGGTTCAACATCCGCAAATCCATCGGTGTGATACACTACATTAACAAAAGAAAAGACAAGAACCGTATGATCCTCTCAATAGCATTTGACAAAGTACAGCATCCTTTCTTGATAAAAACTCTTAACAGTGTAGGGATAGAGGGAAAATACCTCAATATCATTAAAGCCATCTACGAAAAGTCCACAGCAAATATCGTTCTGAGATATTTGTCCCTTAGAGCTTTTCCCCTAAGGTCAGGAACATGACAAGGATGTCCACTCTCACCACTGTTGTTCAACATAGGGCTTGAAGTCCTAGCCTCAGCAATCAGACAACAAAAAGAAATAAAAGGCATCTGAAACAGCAAAGAAGTCAAATTCTCATTCTTTGCAGGTGACGTGATACTCTGTGGAAAACCCAAAAGACTCCACCTCAAAACTGCTAGAACTCATAGGAATTCAGCAAAGTGGCAAGATATAAAATCAATGCACTGAAATCAGTTACATTTCTATGCACTAACAATGAGACAGAAAAAACAGAAATTAAGGAATCGATACCATTTACAATTGCACCAAAAACCATAAGATACCTAGGAATAAACCTAACCAAAGAGGCAAAGGACCTGTACTCAGAAAACTACAGAACGCTCATGGAAGGGGCGCCTGGGTGGCTCAGTCATTAAGCGTCTGCCTTCGGCTCAGGTCATGATCCCAGGGTCTTGGGATCAAGCCCCGCATCGGGCTCCCTACTCTGCAGGAAGCCTGCTTCTCCCTCTCCTGCTCCCCCTGCTTGTGTTCCTGCTCTCTCTCTGTCTCTGTCAAATAAATAAATAAAATCTTAAAAAAAAAAAAAGAACGCTCATGGAAGAAATTGAGGAAGACACAAAGAAATGGGAAAACGTTCCCTGCTCATGGATTGGAAGAAAAAAATATTGTTAAAACGTCTATGCTACCTAGAGCAATCTACACATTCAGTGCAATCCCTATTAAAATACCATCAACTTTCTTCACAGAGCTGGAACAAATAATCCTAAAATTTGTATGAAACCAGAAAAGACCCTGAATAGCTAGAAGAATGTTGAAAAAGCAAAGCAAAGCTGATGGCATCACAATTCAGACTTCAAACTCCATTACAAAGCTATAATCATCAAGACAGTATGGTACTGGCACAAAAACAGATATATAGATCAATGGAACAGAATAGAGAACCTAGAATTGGATCCTCAACTCTATGATCAACTAATCTCTGACAAAGCAGGAAAGAATATCCAATGGAAAAAAGACCGTCTCTTCAACAAATGGTGTTGGGAAAATTGGACAGCCACATGCAGAAGAATGAAACTGGACCATTCTCCTACACCATACACCAAAATAGACTCAAAATGGACGAAAGACCTAAATGTGTGACAGGAATCCAACAAAATCCTAGAAGAGAACATAGGCAGCAACCTCTGTGACCTTGGCTGCAGAAACTTCTTGGTAGATACGTCTCCAAAGGCAAGAGAAACAAAGGCAAAATGAACTACTGGGACTTCATCAAGATAAAAAGATTTGCACAGCAAAGAGTCGACAAAATCAAAAGACAACTGACAGAAGAGAAGAAGATATTTGCAAAGGTCTTATCAGATAAAGGGCTAGTATCCCAAATCTATAAAGAACTTATCAAACTCAACACACAAAAAACAAATAATCCAGTCAAGAAATGAGCAAAAGACACGAATAGACGTTTCTCCAAAGAAGAAATACAAATGACCAACAGACAGATGAAAAAATGCTCAACATCACTCAGCATCAGGGAAATACAAATCAAAACCACAGTGAGGACGCCTGGGTGGCTCAGTCAGTTAAACGTCTGCCTGCAGCTCAGGTCATGATCCCAGGGCCCTGGGATCGAGTCCCACATCGGGCTCCTCGCTCAGCAGGGATCCTGCTTCTCCCTCTGCCTGCCGCTCCCCCTGCTTGTGCACTCGTGCAGTCCGACAAATAAAATCTCAAAAAAAAAAAACAAAAACCCACAATGAGATACCATCTCACATCGGTCAGAATGGCTAAAATTAAGAAGTCAGGAAACGATAGATGTTGAGAAATGCAGAAGGGGAACCTTCTTACACTGTTGGTGGGAATGCAAACTGGTGCAGCCACTCTGGAAAACAGTGTGGAGGTTCCTCCAAAAGTTGAAAATAGAGCTAACCTATGACCCAGCAATTGCGCTACCTTGTATTTACCCCAAGGATATAAATGTAGTGATCCGCAGGGGCACCTGCACCCCAATGTTTATAGCAGCAATGTCCACAATAGCCAAACTCTGAATGAACCCAGATGTCCATCAACAGATGAATGGATAAAGATGATGTGGTACACACACACACACACACACACACACACACATACACACAATGGAATACTACTCAGCCATCAAAAAATGAAATCTTGCCATTTGCAATGATGTGGTTGGAACTACAGGATATTATGCTAAGCCAAGTTAAGTCAATCAGAGAAAGACATCTTATGATCTCACTCATATGTGGAATTTAAGAAACAAAACAGGATCATAGGGGAAGGGAGGGGAAAATAAAACAGGATAAAATCAGAGAGGGAGACAAACCGTAAGAGACTCCTAACTATAGGAAACAAACTGAGGGTTGCTGGGCGGGTGGGGAGTGGGGGGATGGGGTAACTGGGTGATGGACATTAAGGAGGGCACAGGATATAATGAGCACTGCGTATTATATAAGACTGATGAATCACTGAACTCCACCTCTGAAACTAGTAATACATTATATGTTAAATTTAAATTAAAAATAATTTTAAAAAAGAAAATGAATTAAAAAAAAACTCAAATAATCCCGTTTTACATTTCAAGAAAGTAGAGGAAAAAAAAAAAAGAAAAAGTCATCCCAATGTTACAAAAAGAAGGAAATGACAAAAATTAAAGCACAAAAACATTACCCATCCATATCCATAATACCCTACGGAAGACTCAATTCAGATGTCAGGACACACACAAACTGAAAAAATATATTCCATGCAACCAGAAACCAAGACAGAGCTTGGACAGCAATACTTCTATCAGACAAATATTGTTTAAGACAGTGACTGTACATAGTAAGAAACAAAGGTCACTATGCAATGACAAAGGGGTCAATCCATTTGTAAACAGTTATGTACCCAACAGAGGAGCACCTAAATAATTAAAAAGAATATTAATAGACCTAAAGGAATAAACAGACAATGATACAATAATAGCAGGGTATTTCAATATCCCGCTTTCATCAATGGATACATCATCCAGACAGAAAAATCAGTAAGGAAACACAAGACATAAATGACACTTCAGACCAGATGGGCCTTTCCCGACATACACAGAACATTCCATCGAGAAGCAAGAGGACACACATTCTTCTCAATCATACATGAAACATTTCCAGGACAGATCACGTTAGGCCACAAAACAAGAATTTACAAGTTTAAAAAGACTGAAATTATATCAAGCTTCTTTTCCAACTACAATGGTATGAAACTAAAAATCAGTTACAAGAAAACTGGAAAATTAACAGATAATTACAGATTAGACCACATGCTACTGAACAAGCACTGGGTCAAAGTAGAAATCAAAAGGGAGGTCAGAAAATACCTGGAGATGATCAAAAAAGGAAACACAAAAAAACAAAACTTATGGGATGAAGCAAAAGCAGTTCTTGGGCGCCAGGGTGGCTCAGTCGTTAAGCGTCTGCCTTTGGCTCAGGTCATGATCCCAGAGTCCTGGGATTGAGCCCCACATTGGGCTCCCTGCTCAGCAGGAAGCCTGCTTCTCCCTCTCCCACTCCCCCTGCTTGTGTTCCCTCTCTCGCTCGCTCTCGCTCTCTGTTGAAAAATAAAATCTTTTTTTTAAAAAAGCAGTTTTTTTGTTTTTTTACGATTTATTTATTTGGGAGAGAGAGCAGGGTCAGGGGCAGAGGGACAAGCCGACTCTGTGCTGAGCTCTGAGCCCGACATGGGGCTCAATCCCAGGACCCAGAGATCATGACCTAAGCCCAAATCAAGAGCTGGAAAAAGCAGTTCTAAGAGGAACAGTAACAAAGACAAACGCCTACATCACAAAACAAGATCTCAAATAAACACTACACCACAAAGAACTAGAAAAAGAAGAACAAAGCCCAGAGTTAGTAGAAGGAAACGATGTAGATCACAGGGGAAATAAATGAAACAGAAAACAAAAGACAACAGGAAAAAAAAAATCAGTTGAACTAAGAGCTGGTTTTTTTGAAAAGATGAACTAAACTTCCAAACTCATTTTCTGAGACCCTGATGCCAAATCTAGGCAAGGATGCCAGAAAAGAAAATTACAGACCAATATCCATAAGGAAAATTGATGCAAGGATACAAATGATACAAAAGACTGTTATGAAAATTACATGGATAATCTTGATGAAATAGATAAGTTCCAAGAAATATAAAACATACCCAAATGGAATAATGAAGAAATACAAATCTGACCGGATCTATAACTAGTAGGATGATTGAATCAGGTATCAAATACCTCTGAACAGAGGAAAGCCAGTTCCAGATGGCTTCCCTTGTGAATCTTACCTACCACTCAAGAAAGAATTAACCACCAATCCTTCTCTAACTCTTCCAAAGGAAACTGAAGGTGAGCACACTTCTAGACTCATTTATAAGGTCAGCATTACCTTGATACCAAAACCAGACAAAGACACCACAAAGAAATCTACAGGCTGATATCCTAGATGGACAAAGATGGAAAATCCTAAACAAAATACCAGCAAACAGAATTCAACAGCACATTAAAGGATCATACACCAGAGCCATGGGGGATTTTTCCCTGGGGTGCAAAGACAGTTCAACATATGAAAAGCAATCAATGTGACCACTGGCCATTAACAGAATGAAGGATAAAAATTCACATGATCTTGATAGATGAAGAAAAAGCTTTGGCAAATTTCAGCGTATCTGATTACAAATTTTGTACCAAGAATAGAAGGAAATTACCTCAACATAAGAAAGCTTATGTGTGAAAATCCCACAATGAACATCACATTCAATAGTGAAAAACTGAAAACTTTTTTTTTTCTCTCATCAGGAACAAGGCAAGGATACTCATTCTCACCGCTTATATTCAACACAGTACTGCAACACTAGCCAGAGTAATTTGGCATGAAACAGCTATACAATATCCACATTGAGAAGAAAGACATAAACTTTTCTGCATTGGCAATGAGCACCTTTTATGTAAAACACCCTAACGAGGCCAGAAACAACAGCAGCAGCAGCAGCAGCAAGACAATCTGAACTAATAAACAACTTCAGTAAAGATACAGGAGGTAAAAACAAACAAAAATCAGTTTTCTTTCTACACACTGTCAATAAACTATCCCAAAAGGCAATTTAGAAAACAATCCTATTTGCAAGAGCATCCAATAGAATTAAACACTTAGGAGTAAACATAACCAAGGGGGAGTAAGACTTGTCTACTGAAAAGTACAAAACATTGGTGAAAGAGATCAGAGAAGACACATAAATGGAAAGATATCCAATGTTCTTGGATCAAAGACTTAATATTGTTAAAATGTCAAAGCTATCCAAAGCAGTCCAGAGATTCCATGCTGTCCCTATCAAAATCCCAGTGGCATTTGTACAGAAATAGAGAAAACAATCCTGAAAATCATATGGAACCACACAGGACCCTGAAGAACCAAACAATATTGACAAACAAAAATAAAGCTAAAGGCCTCACACTGTTTTTTTTTTAATAACACCATATAAAAACATATCATACACTTACAGTAATTAAAACAGTATGGTACTGGCATAAAGACAGACACATAGACCAATGGAACACAACAGCCCAGAAATAAACCCACACATTTACAGTCAGCTCATCTTCAACAAGGATGCCACCAATACACAATTGGGAAAAGGAAGATCTGTTCAATAAACTGATGCTGGGAAACCTGATCTTTAAATGGGAAAGAATGAGAAAGGAACCCTCTCTGACGCCACACACAGAAATCAACTAACAATGAACTGAGGTTAAAAACAAAAGACCTGAAACCATATATCTAGATGGGAACGTGGGTGAAAAGCTGCATGATAGTGGTCTTGGCAATGATTTCTTGGATACGACACAAAAAGCAGAGAACAAAAAAATGGTAAGTGGGACTACATCAAACTGCAAAGCAGAAGAAACAACCCACAAGGGGTGTTGGCAACCTATGGAGTGGGAAAAACATTTTCAAACCAGGAACCAGGTATCTGAAGGGATTAACACCTTACAAACATATGGACACAGACAACTCAACTGCAAAAAAAAAACCACACACAAAAAAACCCAAAAAAAACCCCACCTATTTTAAAAATGGCCAAAGAACTTGAATAGACATTTTTCCAAAAAAGACATACAAATACCCAACAGGTACATGAAAAGATGCTGAACATCTCTAATCACCAGGAAAATGCAAATGAAAACAATGAGGTATCACCTCACACATGTTAGAATGGCCATTACAAAAAATAATAATAACCAGGGGCGCCTGGGTGGCTCAGATGGTTAAGCATCTGCCTTCGGCTCAGGTCATGATCTCCAGGTCCTGGGATCGAGCCCCGCGTTAAGCTCTCAGCTCAGCGGGAAGCCTCCTTCTCCCTCTCCCTCTGCTGTTCCCCCTGCTTGTGCTCTCTCTGTCTCTATCTCAAATGAATAAATAAGATCTTTAAAAAAATTTTTTTAAATAGTAACCAGTGTTGATGAGGATGTGAGGAAATTGGAATCCTTGTGCACTGTTGGCAAGACAGGTGTATCCACCATGGAAGAGTATGGATCATAAGGGAAGGGAGGGAAACCCGGATGGGAAGTCAACAGAGAGGAAGAAAAACCATGAGAGACTCTTAACGATAGGAAACAAACAGGGTTGCTGGAGGGAAGGTGGGTAAGGGAATGGAGTAATTGGGTGATAGGCATTAAGGAGGGCACATGATGTGATGAGAACTGGGTGTTATAGTAACTGATGAATTACTCAACTGTACATCTGAAACTAATGATGTACTATATGTTGGCTAATTGAATTTAAATAAGAAAATAAAAGTAACAGGGTGCCTGGGTGGCTCAGTTAAGTGCCTGCCTTTAGCTCAGGTCATGATCTCAGGGTCGAGAGATGGAGCCCCACATAGGGCTCTCTGCTCAGCAGGGAGCCTGCTTCTCCCTCTCCCTGCCACTCCCTCTGCTTGTGCGTGCTTGAGCGCACTCCCTCCCAAATAAGCAAAATCTTTAAAAAATAAATAAATAAGAATAACAGTAAAAATAAAAATAACAAAAAATAAATGTTGGGGGTAAAAACAGTATGGAGGTCCCCCCAAATTAAAATTAGAATTACGGTATGATCCAGCAGTCCCAAGTCTGAGTAATTACCCAAGATCTGAAATCAGGATCTCAAAGAAACATCTGCTCTCTTGTGTTAATAATACTGTAGTATTACTCACAACAGGCAAGATGGGGAAATAATCTAAATGTCTGCTGGCGGATGAATGGATAAAAAGAATGTGGTATTTACACACAATGGAATATTACTCAGCTTTAAAAGGAAAGAAATCATGCCATTTTTAACAACAGATGAGCCTGAGGGGACATTATGCTCAAATAAATCACAAGAGGAGGAGTACTGCATGATTCCACTTGAATGAGGGGATCTCAATTAGTCAATCTCATAGAAGCAGAAGGTAGAATGTTGGTTAGCAGGGGCTGGGGAGGAGGAAATGAAGAATTGCTGTCAGCAGGTAGAAAATTTTGGTTACACAACATGAAGAAGTTCAAGAGCTCTGCTGTACATCATTTTGCTTACCGGTAACTAATACTGTCTCTACACTCCAAAAATATGCTGATAAAGATCTCAGCTTATAGAGATCTCAGCTTATGTGCTTTTACCCGCAATAAAAAATAAAACTAAAGATGTATCTGAACACACACCTCACCTAAAAAGATATACAAAATATACATATTAAAATATGATCAGTTTTACTTGTCTTTAGAGAATTGCAAACCGAATCAACAATGAAATACTAACACCTATACAACCGCAAAAATACGAAACACTAATCACACAAACTGCTGACAAGGATGGAGAGTAACAGAAGCTCTCATTCACTGCTGGTATCAAATGCACAATGCTACAACCACAGGGGAAGGCAATTTGGCAGTTTCTTACCCAATTAAATGTACTCTTACCATACAACCGTGCAATCACACTTCTTGGTAGTCACACATGACTCCAAAACTTACGTCCATACAAAAACCTGCACCCAGGTGTCTACAGCAGCTTTATTCTCAAGTGCCGATGCCAAGAAGCATCCAAAACATCCTTCAGTAAATGAATGAATAAACAAACTGACAAATCCATACAGTGGAACCGTTATTCAGTGCTAAAAAAAAAAAGAGGAAGGGTCGCAGGGGTGGGGTGAGGAGGCGGGGGGCGGGGTAGTCAGTTAAGCGTCTGCCTTTGGCTCAGGTCCTAATCTCAGGATCCTGGGATCAAGCCCCGTGACGGGCTCCCTGCTCAATTCTGTTTCTCTCTCCCCCTCTGTCCCTCCCCAACCCTCGTTCTCTCTCACGTGCTCTTTCTCAAATAAATAAAATCTTTGAAAAAAAAAAAGAGGTAGCTCTATTTTTAACTTTTTGAGGATCCTCCATACTGTTTTCCAGAGTAGCTGTACAAGTTTGCATTTCCACCAACAGTGTAAGACGGTTCCCCTTTCTCTGCATCCTCACCAACATCTGTTGTTTCCTGAGTTGCTAGTTTTAGCCATTCTGACTGGTGTGAGATGGTATCTCATTGTGGTTTTGATTTGGATTTCCCTGATGCCAAGTGATGTTGAGCAGTTTTTCATGTGTCTGTTGGTCATTTGTATGTCTTCTTTGGAGAAATGTCTGTTCATGTCTTCTGCCCATTTCTTGACTGGATTATTTGTTCTTTGGGGGTTGAGTTTGAGAAGTTCTTTATAGATCTTGGACACTAGGCTTTTATCTGATAAGACTACCCTATGACCCAGCAAGTGCACTTCTAGGTATTTATCCAAAGGATACAAATACGTTCCAAGGGGCACATGCACCCCAATGTTTATAGCAGCAATATCCACAACAGCCAAAATATGGAAAGAGTTCAGATGTCCAACAACAAATGAATGGATGAAGATGTGGTATATAAATATACAAAGTAATATTACTCAGCCATCAAAAAGAATAAAATACTTGACATTTGCAACAATGTGGATAGAACTAGAGAGTATTATGCTAAGTGAAATAAGTCAGAGAAAGACAAATATCATATGATTTCACTCATATGTGGAATTTAAGAAACAAAACAGATGAACATAGGGAAAGAGAAGGAAAAATAAAATAAGACGAAATCAGAGAGGGAGACAAACCATAGGAGACTCTCAACTATAAAAAAAACAGTGTTGCTGGAGGGGATGTGGGTGGGGTGATGGGGTAACTGAGTGATGGGCATTAAGGAGGGCAATTGATGTAATGAGCACTGGGTGTTATATGCAACTGATGAATCACTAACCTCTACTTCTGAAACTAACTAACTAAATAAACTTTTTTAAAAGGGGGGAATATCAAGCTATGACAAGACATGGAGGGATCTTAAATGCCTATTGCTAAGTGAAAGAAGCCCACCTGAGAAGGCTCCATGATTCCAACTGTATGACATCTTGGAAAAGGCAAAACTATGGAGAGAGTGAAAGGACCAGCGGTTGCCTTGGGTTACAGGGGAGGGAAGGAAGGATAATAATAAATAATATGAATAGCTCAACAGCTATTATGCAAATTTATTCCATAACTTTGAAAATTCCAAAAAAGGCCCTCACTCTTCAAGAGTCTCACTGGAGAATTGTGCCAAAAGTTTAAAAGAATAGTCAAGGGCACCTGAGTGGCTCGTCAAGCGTCCAACTCTTGGTTTCTGCTCAGGTCTGATCTCAGGGTTGTGGGATGGAACCCCAAGTCAGGCTCCCTGCTCAAAGCAGAGTCTACTTAAGAGATTCTCTTTCTCCCTCTCCCTCCCCCTCTGCCCTTCACCCCAGCCCATCCCCCCCTCCGCTATTGCTCACGCTCACTCTCTCTCTCTCAAATAAGATCTTAAAAAAAGTTTAAAGAATAATCAATGCCATTGTATATACACTTCTTCCAAAACAAAGAAGAGGGAACACTTCCCAAAGTACTTGAAGGTAACATAACCCTGAGATACCAAAACCTGACAAAGGCTGTACTCCAAAAATCCTGCAGGCCAATACCCTCACGAATAGAGACCCAAACATCCTCCACAAAATTTGAGTAAACACAATCCATCAATAGATAAAAAGGATTACACAGCATGAACAAGTGGTGTTTGTTCTGGGTTTGCGAGACTTGTTTCCTAAGTGAAATTCAATGTACTTCACCACGTCAACAGGCTAAGAAAAGCACATGACTATATTCATCCACGCAGACAATTCATTTAACAAAACTCAATACCTATTCACGGCAACCCGCCCCCCCAGCAACATAAGAGTAGAAGGAACTTTCTCAACTTGATAAAAATCATCAGTAAGAAGACCTACTTCACCTACTAGGTGAGACAGAATGCTCCCCCCCCCGCCCCCACCCCCCCACCCCCCCACCCCACGACGTGGAATAAAGTATGATCATCTGCTCTCACCACCGGACTTCAACATGGCCAATCCAATCAGTCAAGA
>NW_028023650.1:0-644 GCF_054177405.1 Leptonychotes weddellii
TTCAGCTCAGCTCAGTATTAACTCTAAGTATGAAATATGTGTTATTTAGGTTGGTTCCAGAATAAAAATAGAACAGCTGCCCTATTCAGAGCTGAAAGCCATCCATATTCTCCAAATCAGCAGCATACTATTCATGACGAGTGAGGCTAAACACAATAGGATGCATTAAGGTGGTTTACTGTACCACCTTACTCAAGCAATATGTAAATATATTCTAAATCTTCTCAAATTATTTTTATTCAAAACAGGAATTAAACAGTTTCTATTTTGGTCATACATCAATAGTGGAATGTATGAGTCTATGTTTTACTAAGACTTTAGAATTGGGGGCAAGACCTTATTTAAGCTGTAAAACTGTGCTGTTAAGTAGGAAGTTTTCTTTGGGGATGGAGAACATACCTTAAAATCCAGTGTATATTTTTTCATTTTAATTTTCTTTAATTATATTATACTGAGGTATAATGCCTTGGTTCAATGTAGATGCTTCTTAATATTTTTGTAATGGATGGATGGATGGATGGATGGATGGATGGATGGATGAAGGGTCTGTGAGCTAAAAATGGAAATGGAATCCATAGTATATCCAGTTATTTTTATATAGCTTGAAAATGTATCATGAAGAGGGGCGCCTGGGTGGCTCAGTC
>NW_028023651.1:0-644 GCF_054177405.1 Leptonychotes weddellii
GTTCCACCCACGTCGTTGCAAATGGCAAGATTTCATTCCTTTTGATGGCTGCATAATATTCCATTGTATATATATATCACATCTTTACCAATTCATCTGTCGATGGACATCTTGGCTCTTTCCATAGTTTGGCTATTGTGGACATTGCTGCTATAAACATCGGGGTGCACATACCCCTTCGGATCACTACATTTGTATCTTTGGGGTATATACCCAGTAGTGCAATTGCTGGGCCGTAGAGCAGCTTTATTTTCAGCTTTTTGAGAAACCTCCATACTGTTTTCC
Source organism: Leptonychotes weddellii (assembly GCF_054177405.1). NCBI lineage: Eukaryota > Metazoa > Chordata > Mammalia > Carnivora > Phocidae > Leptonychotes > Leptonychotes weddellii. Next base: position 286 of record NW_028023651.1, read on the forward strand.
AGAGTGACTGCACCAGCTTGCATTCCCAACAACAGTGTGGGAGGGTTCCCCTTTCTACGCATCCCCGCCAACATCTGTCGTTTCCTGACTTGTTTTTAGCCATTCTGACTGGTGTGAGGTGGTATCTCATTGAGGTTTTGATTTGGATTTCCCTGATGCTGAGCGATGTTGAGCACTTTTTCATGTGTCTGTTGGCCATTTGGATGTCTTCTTTGGAATAATGTCTGTTCATGTCTTCTGCCCATTTCTTGATTGGATCATTTGTTCTTTGGGTGTTGAGTTTGATATTTTAAAGCAAATATAGCTAAACAAATATGATCACAAGTGGTATATTTTCCAAAAGAATCACCTTAGAAATA
>NW_028023652.1:0-644 GCF_054177405.1 Leptonychotes weddellii
ATTCCTTTCTTCGATCTCCTGTTGGGTTTGTAGGTGTTCAGAATGGTTTGATCCCTATCCAGCTGAATTCCTGAGAGGAGAGGAAATCCAGGTCTCCTACTCCTCCGCCATCTTGCCTCATCCTCCTGTATTTAGTTTCTTAAAAACTTCAGAAGAACAAAATTGAATGGAGTATATAATACCTTCAAATAATTATGGTAGCATTATTACATATCAGTTCTTACATGGCATGGTCAATACTGTACTGAGATGAAAATCCATAGTTTTCAATGCCTTTATGTAAATACAGAAATGCAAATGTATAAATAAATAAGTGATAAGAATTTTGCAAATAAGTTGGAAAAAGAACTGAGTGGAAAGGAAAACAGAATTGCAAAATGAACTCAATAACTGGCACTTTGGAATAAATAATACATAATGAGCTATAAGGAGATTAAAGAACTGTACGAGAATTTGTGTGCAAATTTATAATAACCTTTTATATACTGTACAAAGTAGGTGTTTTTATAGGGTGCAAATTATAAAAAATATTAAATAAGAAGTAGAATTATTGGATAGATCAATAACTGTAAGAAAAAATAGCAAAAGCTAGCTTGAGGCCCCAAGGGTTCCCTTTCAAACTTCAAGGAATAATTGTTTCCCAG
>NW_028023653.1:0-644 GCF_054177405.1 Leptonychotes weddellii
AGAATGAATATCGTGGGGAGACAGAGTGGAAACAGGGAGTCCTGTCAGGGATAGTTGTGATATGCTGAGGGTCACAGTAAGGTGCTGAATATTGCACTGCAGGTTTGCACCCATAGATCCAAAGTTAGAACTTTGAAAGAGAGATGATCTATATAATTCATCCTTTGATCACAACCTGAGATGGATTCCTTGTATAATGAAATATATTTCTTTTTTCTTAAATGTTTTTTAAAAGATTTTATTTATTTATTTTAGAGGTAGAGAGAGAGAGAGCGTGTGAGTGGGGGGAGGAGCAGAGGGAGAGGAACAAGCAGACTCCATGCTGAGTGCAGAGTCTGACGTGGGGCTCCATCCCATGTCCCTGAGATCATGACCTGAGCTGAAATCAAGAGTTGGCCGCTTAACCAACTGAGCCATCCAGGATCCCTGGAAATATATTTCAATTAAAAATTTACCTCATAAGAGGCTAGGGAGTGAGGGAGGGAAAGAGTTCCCTCAGAAGAATATGTTTTATTGCACTTACTTCATTTTATTATTCTAAATGTTAAGCTTGTAATCTGGGTTTCTGTAGATTTGTCAGCATCACCTCAGAAATTCCTGAGCCCTGCCAGAGCCTGCTCCACTGTGGCTGGGTCATGGGTTCT
>NW_028023654.1:0-644 GCF_054177405.1 Leptonychotes weddellii
TTAACCACTATAAACCCTTACTAAGGAAACTTTTCAAGCGTGTAAAAAGAAACCTGAACCCAGAAGAAAATACTGAGATTCAAGAAGAAATGGTGAGAAAACAAATTATGAGTCCTGAAAACTATCTTTCCAGACTAGAGCAGAGTAGGACACACAGCAACAGAGTGCAGTGTGGGAGATCGGAGCGGTCCTCTGCGGGAAGAGACAGCACCCGAACATGGATGGAACCTGAAGGAGATGGTGGGTTCGTGAACAGAGCTGTATCAGTGCAAACGCCCTGGCTTGAGCATCACAACATGAAAACCCAAGATCCTAACCCCAGGGAAGTACGTGGGAATTGTTTCTACTGCCCTGCCACTTTGAGTCCAAAGTCATTTCAAAATAAAAAGTTTTAAAAGTTAAAAACAAAACAAAATGAAACAAAAACAAAACTCTTTTTAATAATAGTGATTACTTTGGCCAAGTAAAAATAACCAGATAAACAAACAAACAAACAAAAAAGGTAAACATTTAAGTTGGGAACAGTGAGCGGAGAAAAGTGGAACAAGTCTTATTGGGGAGGAAGGGCGATATTGATTAATTTTAGACACTTTAAGTCTTTATTAAAATGTTCAGGGAAGCTCCTTCTGTTCCCTTTTGAACAA
>NW_028023655.1:0-644 GCF_054177405.1 Leptonychotes weddellii
GGGGGATGGTTTAGCCTGGTGATGGGTATTAAAGAGGGCACGTACTGCATGGAGCACTGGGTGTTATACGCAAACAATGAATCATGGAACACTACATCAAAAACTAATGATGTAATGTATGGTGATTAACATAACATAATAAAAAAAAAGTACAAACCAAAAAATATATATAAATAAAAGGAATTAGAAATATAAATATAAGGATTGGAAAATAGGAAATAAAACTTTCCCATCCACAGGGAACATGACTATGTAGATAAGCCAAAAGAATCTAAACTCTTAGACTTAGTAAAATAATTTAGCGAGATCACCAAATAAAGCTCAAAAACAACAATCAGTTTTGTTTCATCAGAGCATAGACCAACAACAAGGCAAAGAGCATCAAAGAAAGACCACAAGGGGCCAATGAATGAGAGGGAACGAGGTACAACAAATATTAGCTGCGTTGGTTTCTGGGGCTCTTGAGTCCTTAATTCCATTCCTTAAAAGGCCTACCTGTATTTCTCACCCTTGGGTTCACTGGGATACTCCAATTCCTTTTTTGAAGTCAACATCTCTTCTTATTGCCAAAATGAAATAAATAAATAAATAAATAAATAAATAAATAAATAAATCAAACGGAATTTCTAGTTAAACAAGACTGC
>NW_028023656.1:0-644 GCF_054177405.1 Leptonychotes weddellii
ACATACAAAAAAATAAAAATCTTTATCTAAAGCAAAATAAAAAAACAAATAAAAACCTGTGTATCCATTCAGAATTTTACCATGGAATATTGTTCCAAAATATAAAAATTCCTTGAGTACCAAGGACAGTCTAAAACATTGCAGTTTATTTAGAAAAAGAAATGAGTCTACTGACTATATAACACAACTTTATGCGGGGTTTGTGGTTCATAACGCTTTACTTGCAACGAGATTTTAGTAGGATTTCATCCTTTTGCTAATTAATTATGCCTGAAAAATTTTAGGAATAGAACTCTATGTAGTTTTTGATACATAACAGTTCATGCAGTTAAGAGCCACAAGGAAATTTCTTCCATTCTCATCTACTTATTTATGTGAACAAAGTTTCTCAGCTCTTAGCTCTACAAAAATGAAAAAAAAAAAAAAACCAACATAGGAATAGAACTCAATCAGAACACCTGTTCTTATTTGCTGCCATCTTGTCATATCTGTCTGAAAATTTGTTTCTTAATATTCTTCATCCTTCATATCCATTTCCTTGGTTATTTTCTCAGTCTTTTTGTCTCCACAGATTTAAAAGTAAGGCATTAATAGGAAGATCAGAAGCTTTGTTGGAAGTTTTGTTGGTCTAATGCGTTGGACTG
>NW_028023657.1:0-644 GCF_054177405.1 Leptonychotes weddellii
AAATCTACAAATATTTGAAGTGATGTGATTTATGTACTTTCTTTGAACTAGGTTTTAAAAATATTCTGTTTCTTCATAAATCATTTATGAAAGTCCCATATAGATGTTTAGTACAAAGAGCATTCAATTAGAAGTTGGAAAACCAGTTTTCTAACCATAGCTCTGATAATAAGTAGCTGTGTGGTCTTTGACAAGATTAAACCTCCTTTAGTCTCAATTTCTATATCTTGAAAAATAAGGATATTTGGTGTAAGAAACATTCATTGCTAACATTTTGTAATTTAAAAAATTCTTTATCTAATGGATATTTAATGATGCTGGAGAAATAAAAACACTAGATAATTATAAAACTAATGGTCATTGATTTTAAATATGTAGTTTTATCAATTTTCATAAATATGGATAAGAAAATACAGTTGTCTATGAATTCATGAAAATTCAAATTGATCACTAAATATTTTAGTGGGTTAATATATTAATTATGCCTCTGTTGTTATTGAAAAAAAAAGATAAGTATAAAACATAATTCCCTCCCATGAAAAGATACCATAACCATCTAAGCATAACTGAGGAATCCAAAAATCTATTTTAGTTCAGTAAAATAGTATAAGTCATATCAACAAGCAGTATAAGATTAATTCAAA
>NW_028023658.1:0-644 GCF_054177405.1 Leptonychotes weddellii
AATTCAGAGAGGAAAACTGCTTTCTTGGAACTATATTCTATAAAGGGGGAGATACAGAATGAGTAAATCATTTCATATATTATTATTTGCTTTGAAAAAAATTCATATCTTGATGTGAGTGGGATACAATTACGTTAGCAATGATCTCTTTGGGGGGGTCAATATTTGAGCTGAGGCCATAATGACATGAAGATGTTGCCATGGAAAGATAGTAAGAAAGAAAAGGTCTGGAAGTTGGAATAACAAATTTAAAGCTCCAAGGCAGACAAACACACACACTTACACACATATACAACCTACACATATACATAGTTGGTATGTAGACAGACAAACAGTGGGTCAGTGGGGTTGATATGGAAATAGTAAAGAAGAGAGTGGTCAGAGGGATCTTAGAAGTAGTACCTGCTTAAATCTCTTCAAGATTATCTTCATTATCTTTTATGATATCACTATCTCTAAAAGAATTTTAATCATGATAATGATACTATTTCTAATCCATTTGTACTCTTGTCTAGATTAATATTGCAAAATATCTTGTTCATTACCAAACTATCTTGCTCAAGTGGCTTTTATAGACTATTGAGAAATATTAGATCCTATTTAAATATTAAATACTCTGATCCTGAAGGCGTGTGTGTGTGTGT
>NW_028023659.1:0-644 GCF_054177405.1 Leptonychotes weddellii
AAAAACACGATGAGACATCCATCAGCACCCAGGTGCACCTTTCAAAAAACCCTAAGGAACACAGTTCAAAACCAACCAGAGAAAGCCCGAGAAAACGTGCATCCAGCTCCCAGTGCTTTTTCAGCAATAAAATAATTCAAAGGAATCCGTCATTCCCCCCAAACACCCCTGGTCGCTTGCATTTCCATGCGGCTGCAACGCGGCCAGCTTCAGGGTGGTAGGTGGGGCAAAATGTCTGTAGGCTGCTCCTGCCGCCAGAATAATACGCATCCCCTCCAGCTCCCAGGTTCATTGACTCTAAGATGTGCACATCTGAATCCATCCAGAGGATCATCCCTCAGTTCTAATTAAGCTATGTAGTAAATAATTCAAAACTGACTCGTAAGAAATGTGCCCAGCTTCCAAGAGTGAATGCTTATTAGCAGCTCTCGGGGATCTACAAACCAAATTATACTTCAGGAGCCGGTGTGGGGGGTCAGAGTTCCGGGGCGGATTGAACGGGGTGAACAGGTGCTCGGAAGAGCAGAGCTGGAAGGGCATGAGCACCACTCAAGGGCTCAGCGTGGAGCTCTGGAAATTCAGCATAGGTCCTGACTCTGCTCTTAGCTTCCTCACCCTCCTCCTTGCACTGTAGACCTATTAGC
>NW_028023660.1:0-10854 GCF_054177405.1 Leptonychotes weddellii
GATGGGTATTAAAGAGGGCACGTTCTGCATGGAGCACTGGGCGTTATGCACAAACAATGAATCATGGAACACTACATCAAAACTAATGATGTAATGTATGGTGATTAACATAACAATAAAAAATTCTCAAAAAAAAGAAATGTATTTGCACACTTAGAAAAAAGAAAAAAAAAAAAAGACTACCCCCTAAATGTAGCAAGAAGCGATGCAGAAGGTGAGAAGCATGGCAGGCAAATATGATCTGAAATAAAACTACTGTTAGGGTTTAAGTTGACATATTGTATGTTAACAGGAGTTAGAAAGCACATTGTGTTTTTCTGGGCCCTTGATAATTTCCTTGGTTCCAGAAAACTGTTCATGTTTTTTAAACACTGTAAAGTGTCTCCCTTCCCCCTTCAGCACATGGGGAATGTCATCACATAAATGATCTAACTACATATAACTACACCAGAGAGATTGGGATTTATATTCATGGGGAACACACAGACACACAATTCACCAATGATGCTGACATAAGTGAGTAATCAAAGGGCCTCAGTGGACTATAGATCAATTCTAAATCTTCGATATATTTAGTACCTCATTGAGTTATACAGCTCTCCATCTTGAAAACTGTCATTGAGTGGATAGCACTCTGGGCTTGTAACTGCTGAACTATGGGGCCTTCATTTTACGGACATGCATGTGGTTCGTGTTCCGTTATATTCAAATGCAAAGTTTTGCCAATAATTCTGTAGTGACCTCAGTGCTTGGGGCCTTCCGTTGATTTATGGGGCATTCCAGATTCCAGAGGGAAACTTCCCAATTCCAGAAGGATTTGACTGAAGAGACACATTATTTTGCTCCTGGCATTAAGTGGATATAAATCTCTTCCTTCTTGTATGGGAGCTTATTAGGGTACCATTAAGCTAGTTACCAACCCCATGGATTCAATGTTGCCAAGTGTTCTGAGAGGAGGTAAGCCGATAAGTAATTTATGTTGATTATCCCTGAGAAGACAGGGCCTTCTATCTCACCCCTAGGTATTGGACCACTGAATGAGCAGAGGATGAAAGCCACATCTAGGCAAACTTCTTTATTAATAAATTATTAAATGGATCCTCCCAAACTTAAATTGAGACTTTCAAGGAATAGCACTCACTCACTCTCCATTCATTCCACCTTACATACTTTGTTCTCTGCCCCTAGGGCCCTAATAAGATACCTATAATAATAATTTCATATGGATTCTCCACGGTTTTCTTAATTAAAAATCCATCAGTGAAAAATGTTATAACCTCAACAAGCACACACGGGAAGAGACCACTGCCACTTGAGTCTAATTATCTAACCATTAGGCAATAAATGAGAATTGCTTTCTGATTATTCAATAAAATTAGTAAGAGGCGTTTTTTTGTTATTGGAGGAGATAACTGGTTAGAAAGTTCCAAATTAATTTTTGAAAATAAGATCAACATTTAATATGTATACCAATGGATGTCAGGCTTTTCATAGGTGTATGCTATTATTTCCTGCAATAATGTCCAAATATGACTTTACATTAAGTCCTTGTCTAGAGGGCATGTGGTTGGAGCTAAATGGGTTGGAGGGCTTGATTTTTATTTTTTAATTTTTTTTTAAAGATTTATTTATTTATTTGAGAGAGAGAGAGCGCATGAGTGAAACGGGCAGAGGGAGAGGGAGAGAGAGAATCTAAAGCAGACTGCACACTGAGCGTGGAGCCTGACCCCGGGCTCAATCTCATACCCTGAGATCACGACCTGAGCTGAAATCAAGAGGCAGTCGCTCAACTGACTGAGCCACCCGGGCACCCTGAGGGCTTGATTTTTAATCACCTTTAGGAGCATCTGGGTGGTACATGTCACATCCTTCAGGTCTGGAAAGAGCCATCTCACAGTAGGAGTGATTCACTGTGGCCACAGTGATACTAAAGGACCCTGACCTCCTGGAAATAACAGATTGGTCCAGGAGTGGCCCCCTCGCCAACACCGTGCTAATCAGATTCTGCTTCCTGAGGATCTGGAATGGTGCATTAGAATGTTGCTCAATTTGGGCACAAAAGCTGGGAAATGATTTCAGTCCACCACAAGGAGAGATAGAAAAATAAGAACGAGCATCCTCCCTGCCTCTTGATGGTTTTCTGGTTCCTTACTCTTGCTGCTCAGGAGACCTAGGTTTCCCTTTCCCTTGAAGTCTGACGCAGCTAGGTGTACTATGACAAATTCACTTTTTTTCCCCCAAAACTAATTTGAAAGAATTTCTGTTACTTTCAAGCGAACAAGACCAAATCAAAAACAGAGCAGGATAGGGAAGACTTTTATGCCATTCAAAAAGAAACCACTGGAGACATAAAGGAAAAAGGTCACACTTTTATGTAAAGCTGTCAAATAGATGTGGATACAAAGAAATCTAGGAGCAAAACTCCAGAGGGCTAAGCTCCTCCTAGGTGAGCAAGGTCAGCAGATGTTTTCATTCCAGGGACCAGCTGTTAAGATTGAGGGAGGGCAGGACAGGTAGAAGGAGCAATCATGCTGGAGATGGGCTCGTTTTGCTTGAACAAATAGAAAACAGCCAAACTTGATGAACCTGTGGGCCAACACTTAAATTTGAATCAGGAGGAGCCACACATGCAAAGATGATTCCCTCACCCAAGTAAGGTTCTTGGAAATTTTGATGAGTAAACACAGGTGAAGGGTAGAGTTGTGCTCAAAAAGAAATCTTATGTTCTTGCACTAGAGCCTGTTGCCATCTTGAAATGTGACTATTTCTACTGTCACGAGTTTGTCGTCTCGTGGCCTCATGGTTTCATGTTCCCTCAACCTCAGCGTCCAGCAGACTGGTGGCCCCCCGTCCTACTGTCTTCATGGTCTCCCTGTCTGGCCAACTGCCAGTGTTGCTGAATCCTGATCTTGTCATCAGAATGTCTAAGATTTTCAAGGCCCACCAGATCTGAGGTCTAGAATTCTTGTAGTGTTTGGTCTGTGTTCTACTTAAAGGAGGGGCCTAAACTCAGCTTCAAGCTATTTGAAGCCTGAGGTAAACTGAGTTTTACCAAACTTCTGATAAGATCGAAGATATCACCACTCTGGCTACCCAGCAAGCTGAGTGCTAGGCTCAAAAGCAAAGGGGCCACCTCACACCCATCAGGATGGCCGCTACACAAACAAACAACAACAGCAAACGGAAAACAGAAAGAGCAAATGTTGGGGCGCCTAGGTGGCTCAGTCGGTTAATCATCTGCCTTTGGCTCAGGTCACAATCCCAGGGTCCTGGGATGGAGCCCTGTGTCGGGCTCCCTGCTCAGCAGGGAGTCTGCTTCTCCCTCTCCCTCTGCCCCTCCCCCTGCTTGTGCGCGCTCTCTCTCTCTCTCTCTCTCTCAAATAAATAAAATCTTAAAAAAAAAAGCAAATGTTGGCAAGGATGTGAAGAAATCAGAACCCTTATGCATTGGTGATGGGCATGTGAAATGGTGCAGCCACTGTGGAAAAGTATGATTTTTCCTCAAAAAATTAAAAACAGAATTGCCATAGAATGGCTATCTTCAAAAAGACAAGAAATAACAAGTATTGGCGAGGATGTGGAGAAAAGGGAACCCTTGGGCAATGTTAATGGGAATATAAATTGGTGCAATCACTATGGCAAACAGTATGGAGGTTTCTCAAGAAATTCAAAATAGAACTCCCCTATGATCCAGCAATTCCACTTCTGGGTATTATCTGAAGAAAACAAAAACACTAACTCAAAAAAATACATGCACCCCTATGTTCATTGCAGCATTATTTACAATAGCCATGATGTGGAAGCAACCTAAGTGCCCAAGGATGGATGAATGGATAAAACCAATGAGGCATATATAGACAGTGGAATATGATTCAGCCTTAAAAAAGGAGGAAATGTTGCCATTTGTGACAATATAAACAGACCCTGAGGGCATTATGCTAAATGAAGTAAGTCAGAGAAAAACAAATACTGTATGATCTCACTTTTATCTGGAATCTAAAAAACAAACCAAAACCAAAAACCAAGTTCACAGATACAGAGAACAGATTGGTGGTTGCCAAAGGCAGTGACGGGGATGTCAAGGGGGGGTGGTCACAATGTGTGAAGCAGGTTAAAAAGTATAAACTTCCAGCTATAAAACAAGTCATCTCAGGGATGTAATGTACAGCATGGTGACTATGGTTAATAATACTCTAGTGGTATTTGAAAGCTGCTGAGAGAGTAGATCTTAAAAGTTCTCTTTTTAAAAAAAGATCTTTTATTTGACAGAGAGACACAGCGGAGAGGGAACACAAGCAGGGGGCAGTGGGAGAGGGAGAAGCAGGCTTCCTGCTGAGCAGGGAGCCCGATGCGGGGCTCAATCCCAGGACCCTGGGATCATGACCTGAGCCGAAGGCAGACGCTAACGACTGAGCCACCCAGGCGCCCCAGATCTTAGAAGTTCTCATCACAAGAAAAAAATGTTATAACTAGGTGTGATGATTGTTAGCTAGACTTACTGTGGTGATCATTTTGCAATAGATTCAAATACCAAATCATCATGTTGTACAACTGAAACTAATGAAATGTTATATGTCAATTATATCTCAATTTAAAAAAATGGAATTACCATATGATCCAGCAATTCCCTTCTGAGTCTATATCCCAAAGAACTGAAAGCAGGACTTGAAGAGATATCTGTGTATCCACGTTCATAGAAGCATTATTCAGAATAGCCTAAAGGAGGAAGTAACCCAAATGGCCACTGACAGATGAATGGATAAACAAAACGCTCTTTACAAACAGCCGAATAGTATTCAGTCTGACACATGCTACAATACAGAGAACCCCTAAGGCCATTGTGCTGAATGAATAATCTAGTCACTAAGGGATAAATGCTGTAGATTCCACTTACATGAGGTACCTAGAGTAGTCAGAATCAGAGAGACAGAAAGCAGTGGTGAGTGCCAGGAGATAGGGGAGCGGGGAGTAGGGAGTTGATGCTCCGTGGATATGAAGTTTCAGTTTTGCAAGATGAAAAGAGTTCTAGAGATTTGTACAACAGTGTGAATGTTCTTAACACTGCTCAGCTGAACACTAAAAATAGTTACGATGGTAAATGTTATGTCTATTTTAGCATTTTTAAAGCAAAGGTACTTTGACTCCAGGTACTTTAACCCTAAGGTGCTGCTAGATGATTAAAGTCACAAACATTCCCTACTCTACTCAACCCTTGATTTGATCCCGCTGATGAGCACCCTATATTAATCGGCTAAGAAAGGAAAGGGCATTTCAGCCTCTACTGTTCTTATGGTCCGATATCCTAACACAATTTAAAAATGACAGTACATGCAACAAAGTGAGAAGTGACACAGAGTTAAGACAAAATTCAGTCAGTAGCAGAATTTTGTAGTAAGCTCGGCCAGAAGCAGACATCTTGGAGGTTCTAGGACCCTCCCTTCTTAGAAATGACAGGAGCACTATCTTTTGTATCTATAAGCAACTCTGATCTGACAGTTGTGTTTTTAGTTGTCTTGTGTTTATTTTTTTTTGTCAGAATTACCCAGATTTGCAACCACATCAGTGATTATGAGTGTGACGATATCATACCTTGTCAATGGTGAACTGCTGAATCAATATTTATGGCAAGTTATTTCTTTTTTTAAGATTTTATTTATTTGAAATAGAGAGAGAGAGAGAGTGAGCATGAGTGGGGGGCAGTGGGCAGAGGGAGAGGAGAGAGAGAATCCTCAAGTAGACTCTCCGCTGAGCAGGAAGACCTACGTGGGGCTCGATCCCAGGACCCTGGGATCATGACCTGAGCTGAAGGCAGACACTTAACCGACTGAGTCACACAGGTGCCCCTGTGACAGGTTATTTCTAATCCTTATCACTCCAACTTGTTTTAGTGGGTGCTTACTATATACCAGCATACCCAAAGCAAAGGATGGGCAGTGTTGATGAGGTCTGGTACCTGCTCTTGGGAAGCCTGCATGAGTTTCTCAAGCGTGTAACAACCATTTCTTCCACTCATCCTGATAATTATTAGTATGATGATGAAGGACACCAATATTCGGCACTTACTACATGTCAGTTCGCAGTACCACATTTCATGCCTACGCCAGCCTCATGAAGGCAGCTACTACCATCCCCTTTCTACAGATAAAGAAACTGAGGTTTAAGGAGGATAAACCACTTGGCAAAAAGCATTTAAGCAGGAAATGAAAGAACCTTTGAATAGGAAGAACCTGTTTAAGCTCTGGTTGGCAAGTATACTAAATCATTGTCTTCGATTGCTTTTTGTTCCCTAACATTCTAAAAACTATTTGAAAATCTCTCTATACCTTGACATATTAAGTTGACACCTACACTTTTTCATCGTAAGTTGAAAAGTAATTTCTACAATATTGAACGTTCTGACTCTAAAAAAAGCTACATCACTCTTTAATATCTGAAGGAATATAAATATCATTCCAAGTTGACATCCACCATCAACCACTTCAAATACATAAGAACGAGAACACTCCTCAGGAGTCAGAAATTGTAAATGTCCTATTGCCTTTTCCCTTGAAATTGCCCTGTTACTTCACATCCACCACAGAATCTTCCTCTAAAAGAAGATATTCTGATGCTTCAAAATAGTCTATTGATCCACCTACTTCTCTGCAGCAAAAATATGGAAGGCAAACTAAAGTGTTAATGCTTTGCTTAAATTTCTTAGGACCATAAGCCCCTTGGCATTAAAATGCTTCACCCAGGTGATTTGTACTAACAATTATTATTAGCGCGTGACCAAGCAAAGCAACATACATGTCTGGCAAATATTAGTAGGAAATTTATCCCGCATGCACCTCTTTAATGGGATCAATGGCTGAGTACATGGTGAAGACAGTTTGCTCTGACTTGATTAAAGGCTGCTTTCCCTTATACTAATCTTCCATTTATTTTCTTTGTTCCTTTTGTTTGTTTGTTAACTCTGGAATTCTATTCTTCAGGGCAATACACAAGAGTAAGATTCTGGATGAGGTAGGCCTTTCTTCAGTAAGAGGGTGATTTATAAGAGACCCAGGAAGGAAAACAAGCATGATGCTTTAATCAAGGTACTTTCTCAGTTATAGGAAAGAGAACAAATCAAAGTGGAGGTCCTTGAAAAAGATTCCCCTGAAAGTAGCCACACATACAGACGCCTTGTGGAGCCCCTTCTGGTGACTTTTTCCTTAAATGGCCTCCTTCTTTTGCCAGACTTCTCCACCCAGTCTGCCCAATTAGAACCACTGGGAGAAATTACTGTTGTTTGGCCTCCACCAGCACCAAGGATTATAATGAATGGATCAGGAGTGAGGCCCAAGCTTGGTACTCTCAAAAATCTCCCAGATGAATCTAATGTGAATCCAGAGAACTACTGCATCAGGACTTCTTCCTCTGAAAGTGAGGTTAGAGTCTAAAGTCTTCAGATGCACTATCCAAAATGGCAGCCACTAGCCACACGTGGCTACTGAGCAGTGGAAATGTGGCTAATCTAACTTAAGACGTGGTATAAATGTAAAATATATACAAAGTGGACTCTAAGGGCTTACTATGAAAAAAAAAATAATGTAAACTGTCTCATTAATATTTTTGTATTCATTACTTTTTGAAGGTATATTCAAAGCAGATGATGGTAGTGCTAGGAAGTAAGATCAGCAGGGTCTACATTTAAAGATGTAGATTTAAAATTACATAGATGGCTTGCATTACATTTCTTTTGGATAGTACTGATCCAGAGCACAGAAAAAAAATAACCCTAAATTATCCCTTAAATCACCTATAACATACAGCATTTTTCCTTATATACTAATTCTTATGATCAAAGAGCAAGGAGAAATGTTGCAGATGTCTGCGTAGTTACACCATTCTGCCCTTAAGGTAACTATAAAATCCCTTGAATAAACAGGAAGGGGTGGAAAATCATGAAATGTCTGCTTGTCAACCAGGTTTGTACATCTGGTTCAATCTTAAGCTGAATATATATTAATAGTTTGTAAAACTATGTTTGTAAAGACCACATGCGCTTTATGAGGGGGTTGAGGCCCCACCAAATAAATAGGCATGTAAGATGGCTCTTCTTACAGCCCAGAGCCCAAGGTATGTTCTCATGTACCTGCTCTCATTTAATGGTCTTGACAAACCTGGGAGACAATTAAGCACTACCTTGAAAAGGTAGATAGACTGCAAACATTTTTCTCCACCAGCATCCCCCACACATTGTCACCATCATCTTTCTCCCAGGCTAATGCAGGAAGATTATTCCACCTACTGCTGGGCTGACCTCACCCTTGCTTGATTCCCTCATACCCACTTTTCACCCAGCATCCTCAGTGATCCCTTTAAGCCCTAAGTCAGATCATGTCACTGCTCTGCTCCAAGTCCTCCAGGGGCTTCTCATATCACTCATAATAAAATTCAAAATCTTCAAGGTGAAACACAAAAAACCCCCCAGTTCCCTTTTCTATTTCCGCTCCCATCACTCGCTCAATTCAAGTCACACTGTGGTCCTTCTCTTCCTCACACACATCAAGGACATTCCTGCCTCATGGGATTTTGCACCAATTGTCCATTTGCCTTCAACACTCTTCCTCCAGTTTTCCGCATGGCCCCGTGCCTTCCTTCCCTCAGATCTCTGCTCTCAACAGGGCAGCCTTCTCTAACTGCTGATCTGAAATTTCACTTCCTGTGAACCTGCTGATCTTACTTCCTAGTATTACCATCATCTGCTATGTATCATTTCTGTCTTTATTTTCTGTGTCCCCCACTAACATGTAAAAGCCATGAGACAGGAGACCTTGTCCAGGTTGGACATCTCTGCATCCCCAGCTTCTAGAACAGTAGCGGAGACCCATGCGTACCAGTAAATATTTGTGGAATGCTTACAAGTGAATGGACAACACATAGGAGAACACAGACTTGGAGAGGTTGAAATGATTGGTCCAAGACCATTTGATTTGAAACAAAGTCTTATGACTCTGGGTTTAATTAATCTAATCTAAGGTAAACTAGAGAACTTATTACAGCAGCAAATGGAAAGATTAATGGTCCAGGAATAACTGCATCTTTTTATCATATCCATACCTAAGGGGTTCCACGTACAGAATGTACAAATTGCCTGCAGATAATTCAACAAAACTCATGTTAAATGCCTCAGAAAATATATTTCCAAACATTAAATGTAGGGAAAGTTTTAGACAGTCTAGTAACAAACAACAATGTTGAGAATTAGATGGTTGCAGTAATCTGCCATCTCCCTAGAAAATTAAATGGCTTATTGGATGCTCACCAATTGAGAATGCAGAAAAGTACCCATTTGCCATGCATTCCAGAGAAACCTAGTGATTTTTTTTCTGTTTTAATCTCTCTGCCAGAATTAGATACTTGTTTTTCTGGAGCCAGCACATTGATTATTTAGAGCTAGTAATTGCTTCTATTATGTCTGGTATTGGTGCATTTCAAGGTCAATTAAACACCTGTCTGAGGGTAACCAGTTAACTCTTAAATACTGAGATACCTTCTTCTAGAACTGATTGATTGATTACCACTTTAAGGATCCTCAGAATTGGGATATGCCTTATAAACTGTTTCACAGAAACTTGTGGTAGCCAGCTTCCAAGATGGTCCTCAGTGCTCATTGCCTTCTAGTATGTCATACCCTGTCACACCGAATAAGGCTGACCGAGATACTGCAGAAAAGACAGAGTGTGATTTCCAAAGCTAGGTCATAAGAAACGTTGTGGGTACCATTTTACTTTCTTGGATCACCAGCTCTGGGGAAAGCCAACTAATATACCACAAGAATACCTAAGCAGCCTGTGGAGAGATCTTACTGTTGAGGAACTAAGGCCTCCCGTCAACAACCAGCAACACCTGAGTTTGTCGTCTTAGACATGGATCCTTCAGCCCCACTGAAGCCATCAGGTGACTCAGTCCCACCTGACATCTTGAGCGCAACCTCAAGAGAGACTCCTACCAGAACTATCCAGCTGAGCTGCCCCTGCATTCCTGACTTGAGAAACCATGTGAGATAAGAAATGTGTGTTGTTTTCCGGCACAGTTTTGCAGTAATTTGTTAGGATCAAGAGATAAATTTTATGAGACCAGCATTACCTTGATCCCCAAATTGGACAAAGACCCCATCAAAAAGACAATTACAGACCAATATCCCTGATGAACAATGGATGCAAAAATTCTCACCAAAATACTAGCCAATAGGATCCATCAGTACATTAAAAGGATTATTCACCACGACCAAGTGGGATTTAGCCCTGGGCTGCAAGGTTGGTTCAACATCCACAAACCAATCAACGTGATACAATACATTAATAAAAGAAAGAACAAGAACCATATAATCCTCTCAATAGATGCAGAAAGCATTTGACAAAGTACAGCATCCTTTCTTGATCAAAACTCTTCAGAGTGTAGGGATAGAGGGTACATACCTCAATATCATAAAAGCCATCTATGAAAAACCCACAGCGAACATCATTCTCAATGGGGAAAAACTGAGAGCTTTCCCCCTAAGGTCAGGAACACGGCAGGGATGTCCACTATCACCACTGCTATTCAACATAGTACTAGAAGTCCTAGCTACAGCAATCAGACAACAAAAAGAAATAAAAGGCATCCTAATCAGCAAAGAAGAAGTCAAACTCTCACTCTTTGCAGATGGTATGATACTTTATGTGGAAAACCCAAAAGACTCCACCCCAAACTACTAGAACTCATACAGCAGGAATTCAGTAAAGGGGCAGGATATAAAATCAATGCACAGAAATCAGTGGCATTTCTATACACCAACAAGACTGAAGAAAGAGAAATTAAGGAGTCGATCCCATTTACAATTGC
>NW_028023661.1:0-643 GCF_054177405.1 Leptonychotes weddellii
TTTTTTTTTTTTTTTAACCCCTCACCAAGAAAATGGCCACCTTTAGTATAGGAAATTAGGAGGTAATTATTAGAATAAAATCATTTCATATTTACATCCCTAAGTTGAGATTCCTTAAAAAAATCAGTTATTCTTGCTTATGTTTTAATATTTTCCCTTCACTAGATATTTTCATTCCCACAAAAAATATTTGCCTTCCTTAAATAAATCAAATATAGAAAGCACAGCATTGAATTCTCTCAAAGTATCTTATTAGTATTTTTTTATTGTCAAGTATAACATTAGTAGAGAAAAATATTTAAAACATAAACGTAAATTTCAACGAGATATTACAAGGACACTTTTGTGATCATCAAGGACATTAAGAAATGTTTCCAAATAGCCAAACTGTGGGAAAAGCCCAGATGCCCATTGACAGATGAATGGATAAAGATGTGGTGCATACATACATACATACATACATACATATATACACAATGGAATATTCCTCAGCCATCAAAAAAATGAATCTTACCATTTGCAATGACATAGATGGAACCAGAGAGTATTATGCTAAGCGAAATAAGTTAGTCAGAGAAAGACAATTATCATATGATTTCACTCATATGTGGAATTTAAGAAACAAAACAGAGGATCATAGGGG
>NW_028023662.1:0-643 GCF_054177405.1 Leptonychotes weddellii
TAAGAAAGATTTGTGACACATTATTTTTTTTTTAAAGATTTTATTTATTTGACAGAGAGAGATACAGCGAGAGAGGGAACACAAGCAGGGGGAGTGGGAGAGGGAGAAGCAGGCTTCCCGCGGAGCAGGGATCCCGATGCGGGGCTCGATCCCAGGACCCTGGGATCATGACCAGAGCCGAAGGCAGACGCTTAACGACTGAGCCACCCAGGCGCCCCAACTGTGACACATTATTTTAAAAAGAAATAACATTTTAATAATTTTTTTAAAGATTTTATCTATTTATTTGTCAGAGAGAGAGCACACAAGCAGGGGGAACGGCAGGCAGAGGGAGAGGAAGAAGCAGACTCCTCGTTGAGCAGGGACCCTGACGTGGGGCTGGATCCCAGGACCCTGGGATCATGACCTGAGCCGAAGGCAGATGCTCCACTGACTGGGCCACCCAGGTGCCCCAAGAATTAATACTTTTTATGTAGGAAAGATTTTACTGATTTGCACCAGCCACTGCAGCAGACGCTTCTGAAACTCGGCTGTTATAAGCCCTTGAAGGAGTCCTCCTAGTAACACTGATAATTAAAAAGGAAAGCCAAATAATGACAAATCTTTCAGAGATAAAGTTATGATCTCTTCATTTTTTCTACAG
>NW_028023663.1:0-643 GCF_054177405.1 Leptonychotes weddellii
AAGTAATTCAATCAGAGATAGACATGTATCATATGACCTCACTGGTATGAGGAATTCTTAATCTCAGGAAACAAACTGAGGGTTGCTGGAGTGGGGGATGGGGTGGGAGGGATGGGGTGGCTGGGTGATAGACGCTGGGGACGGTTTGTGCTAATGAGCACTGTGAATTGTGCAAGACTGTTGAATCACAGATCTGTACCTCTGAAACAAATAATGCAATATATATTTAAAAAAATACAAAAAGAAGATAGCAGGAAGGGAAGAATGAAGGGGAGGAAACGGAGGGGGAGACAAACCATGACAGACTATGTACTCTGAAAAACAAACCGTGGGTTCTAGAGGTGGGGGGGTAGGAGGATGTGTTAGCCTGGTGATGGGTATTAAAGAGGGCACATTCTGCATGGAGCACTGGGTGTTATGCACAAATAATGAATCATGGAACAGTACATCAAAAACTAATGATGTAATATATGGTGATTAACATAATGATATAAAATTAAAAATAAAATAAAATAAAAATTCCATATAATGCTAAAATTTCAACTGCAATAGCACCATGCACTAGTTTTAGTAAAATGGCACCAGGCAGTGGATTCTTTTTCTTTTTGATAAATGAGCAGTGTGAGATGTTCAGAGATTAGTT
>NW_028023664.1:0-643 GCF_054177405.1 Leptonychotes weddellii
AAAGGCAGTTGCTTAACCAACTGAGCCACGCAGGCGCCCCTAGGTTTGGGGTTATTTTAAGAGGTGAATTCTGGTCCTTAGGAAACTCCTGGCTCGTTCGCTGGTTGAGTCAATATTTACTGCGCCCCCTACTGGGAGCAGAGCTCTATACACCACGCTAGAGCCAACGGGGAATAAAACAACTCCCACCCCGGGGGGGGGAGAAAACTTTCTGGGCATTCCTGGCAGTATGAGGAGGGTTTGCAGCATTTTAGTGGTTTCTTTATCGTACTCTTTTTTTTTTTAATATTTTATTTATTTATTTGAGAGAGAGAGTGAGAGAGAGAAAGAGCACAAGAGGGGGAGCGGGAGAGGGAGAAGCAGACTCCCTGCTGAGCAGGGAGCCCGATGCGGGACTCGATCCCGGGACTCCAGGATCATGACCCGAGCCGAAGGCAGTCGCTTAACCGACTGAGCCACCCAGGCGCCCGACAGTATCACTTTTTAACTTTTGCTTCTGAACGGTTCAACACTTTCTCTTTACGCTCCACACCTATTATTTCTGGAATATTATTACAAAGCTAAAAAAAAAAGCATATGAATTGTTTTTAAATGTTTTCTTTAGGAAAAGGTAAAAAAATGTTTAAGTGACGTTTTTCAAGGA
>NW_028023665.1:0-643 GCF_054177405.1 Leptonychotes weddellii
AGCCCCTCCCACCAACGGCCAAAGCCTCCCTCACACTTGCAGGGGGCCAGTGCCCACCAGGCCCTCTGCTCAGCCCACCCCAAGAATTTAAGTCCACGCCCCAGCTCCACAGAAGTCCCCACAGCCCAGGGTGGGACCCCCCCACCCGGACAGGGGGCCTCCCCAGCCTCAGCCACAGCGGCCAGCCGACAACCCCCCCACCGCCCCGGCCCAGGCCGCTCAGGTAGGCCCAGGCGCACCTGCGGGAGGGTCTGGCTCCTGCATCCTCCCACTCCTCGGCTGCTGCGTGTGAGGCTCGGCCCACAGGACCTGGGGCTTAAATCCCACCGGCAAGCTGTGCCCACCCAGACCCAGCCTGAGGGTCCCGGGACTCTCCCTCTCTCACCCACCCTCAGCCCCGCCCCTGGAGGAGTCACAGGGAGTGAGTAATCCTTTCCCCCCTGTGGGTGGGGGCGGGGCTGGGGGCTGGGTCCTCAGTGGCAAGACAGCCTTGGTCACACCCTCAGGGGGCTCTCGCCCAGGGGAACCCCACGCTGCTCATGGTGCGGGGTCCCCGTCCCAGGAAAGGGCCCCTCCAGCCAGTGCCCTGGGGTCATCCCATCCCTTCCCAGTCCTGGGAGCCGCAGCCCCCCACTTCCCCATC
>NW_028023666.1:0-643 GCF_054177405.1 Leptonychotes weddellii
TCCCACAGCAGCACGGAGCCCACCCTGGACGGGGCCCTGAGCAGGGGGTAGGGCGCTTTGCCTGGCCCAGCTTCCCCCCTCGGAGAGCACAGGGACAGTCCTCCCTGCCCCACCAGGACTGCCTCAAAACCCCTGCTTTGGAGTTCTACCATCCAGTCGAACTTACTGCCACTAATTCCCCTCTCTGCCTCAGCCCCCAAATCCCCGTCCCAGCCTCAGCCCTGCCCCTCCTGCTCTGCGAGTTTCCCCATCTATGAAATGGGAATGACGACCCTCCCGCCCTTCCCTCACAGGCTGCTTCTGAGAATGGACCAGGCTGTGCTTTCGGAGGCTCCAGGACGGGGCGGGTGATGACAGCAGTGCATGGACACGGCTCCCGCCAGGCTGGGATCCCGGCCTCCCTGCACCCCAGGCACGGGATAGGGGGCGTCCATGCCGCCACCTGCTTGCCTGGGTCCTCCTTGTGCTTTGGAGTCGGACACATTTGGATTCAAATCCTGCCTCTGTGCAGACATAAAATGTTTGTAACCCTTGACCCACAGTCCCACTTCTAGAATCCATCCTTAGACATAAAGATGCCATTACCGACCAACGTCCATTCCAGGCTGGCTCTTTGAGGTAAGAGCAGAAACCTCAAAACGGC
>NW_028023667.1:0-643 GCF_054177405.1 Leptonychotes weddellii
CTGGGATCATGACCCGAGCTGAAGGCAGACGCTTAATGACTGAGCCACCCAGGCACCCTGGTCTTTTTTTTTTTCAAAGATTTTATTTATTTATTCGACAGAGAGAGACACAGCGAGAGAGAGAACACAAGCAGGGGGAGCGGGAGAGGGAGAAACGGGCTTCCCGCAGAGCAGGGAGCCTGATGTGGGACTCGATCCCAGGACCCAGGGATCATGACCTGAGCTGAAGGCAGACGCTTAACGACTGAGCCACCCAGGAGTCCCTTTATTTATTTATTTAACAGAGAGAGAGAGAGAGAGAGAGAGAGAGATAGCAAGAGCAGGAACACAAGCAGCGGGGAGTGGGAGAGGGAGAAGCAGGCTTCCCACTGAGCAGGGAACCTGATGCGGGGCTGGATCCCAGGACCCCGGGATCATGACCTGAGCCGAAGGCAGACGCTTAACGACTGAGCCACCCAGGCGCCCCGACTCTATGCTGTTTTTCAAGTACAAACCTACAACTACAAAAATTCACTCTATGCTGTTTTTCAACTGCAAATGGCATAAATTCTTCTGTTTTCATCAGAGACAATATCAGCAATGGATAGTAGAATGTGCTGTAATTTCATGCAATCCTATTTATGAAGATTCTAAAATTATTTAG
>NW_028023668.1:0-643 GCF_054177405.1 Leptonychotes weddellii
AGGTCATTACCGAAGGCGGCTCCACCGACCCACAGATTTTCAGTGTGGATGCAAGAGCCTCCCACAGGAAGAAGATGCCATCTAGGACTTTCCGGGCTAGAGAAGAGAAGTCAGTGCCTGTCTTCCAAGCTTCTAAGGACAGGCTGATCGTCTTGTCGGGGCCAATGCAGTTGGTGACTTTTAACTTGTAGCAAGTGCTTCTTTATCATTTCTCAAATCCTCAGGCCTTTAGGAGTTATGGTAAATCTACTCTGCCTGTGCTCTGTAAGTGGAACAGCAGAGCCTGGAGGGCAGCACATCTGTTTCCAGCACGGTTTACTGAATGTTTTAAGCCCACTGTTGAGACCCGCTAAGGAAGAAAAAAAAAAGATTGCTTTCACACTATCATCACTTACTGACTATGCACCTGATCGTCGCACAAGAGTTCTGATGGAGTCGAACAGTGAGATTTATGTTGTTTTCATGTCTGCGAACACAGCATCCATTCTGCAGCCCATGGATCAAGGAGTCATTTCAACTTGCAAGTCTTTTTAAAATTTTTTAAATTAATTGTATTTATTTTTTATTGGAGTATAACTTACAGTGTTATACTGGTTTCAGGTATATAGGGGTACAGTAGAATGACCAAAAGGTTGTATACATG
>NW_028023669.1:0-643 GCF_054177405.1 Leptonychotes weddellii
TCTGTCTCCAGCTCAGGCCATGATCCCAGTGTCCTGGGATCGAGTCCCACATCCGGCTCCCCACTCAGTGGGGAGTCTGCTTCTCCCTTGGCCCCTCCCCCTACTCATGCTTTCTCTCTCTCTCACAAAAATAAATAAAATCTTTAAAACAAAAAAAAAGGGGCGCCTGGGTGGCTCAGTCAGTTAAGCATCTGCCTTTGGCTCAGGTCATGATCCCAACGTCCTGGGATCAAGCCCCATATCGGGCTCCCTGCTCAGTGGGAAGCCTGCTTCTTCCACTCCCTCTGCTTGTGTTCCCTCTCTCACTGTGTCTCTCTCTGTCAAATAAATAACCTTACACCAGTTAGAATAGCAAAAATTTACAAGGCAAGAAACAACAAATGTTGGAGAGGTTGTGGAGAAAGGGGAACCTTCTTACACTGTTGGTGGGAATGCAAGTTGGTACAGCCACTTTGGAAAACAGTGTGGAGGTGCCTCAAAAATTTAAAAATAGAGCTACCCTATGACCCAGCAATTGCACTCCTGGGTATTTACCCCAAAGACACAGATGTAGTGAAAAGAAGGGCCATATGCACCCCAATGTTCACAGCAGCAATGTCCGCAATAGCCAAACTGTGGAAAGAGCCGAGATGCCCTTCAACAG
>NW_028023670.1:0-643 GCF_054177405.1 Leptonychotes weddellii
TTCCTGGAGCTCTTACTTTCAAGAGATACCTATTATTAACTTTGTTTAGTAAATATAACTAAACTGACATATTTTAATTATTTTTTAAAGATTTTATTTATTTTATTTTTTTTATTTTTTTGAAGATTTATTTATTTGACAGAGACACAGTGAGAGAGGGAACACAGGCAGGGGCAGTGGGAGAGGGAGAAGCAGGCTTCCCTCCAAGCAGGGAGTCCGAAGCGGGGCTTGACCCCAGGACCCTGGGATCACAACCTGAGGCAAAGGCAGATGCTTAACGACTGAGCCACCCAGGCACCCCTAAAGATTTTATTATTTTAGAGAGAGAGAGTGCACAAGAGGGAGAGAGAGCATGAGACTTTCAAGCAGACTCCCAACTGAGCGTGGAACCCTACGTAGGGCCCAGTCTCATGACCTATTTTCTTACATGAGAGTACATTTTTAAATTGCTTTCTTACTTATAGCATTTTTTTCTTTTTACTTATAATACTTCTATTTCACATTTTACAAAATGTCTTGAGCAGTTGTAGAGCATTTTCTAAATAGCTAAATCAAGCAAATATTTGATTTTTTTTTTTTTTCAGAGAGGGAGTGCAAGCAGGGGGTGAGGAGCAGAGGGTAAGTAGGCTCCATGCTCAGTACG
>NW_028023671.1:0-10853 GCF_054177405.1 Leptonychotes weddellii
AATTTTTATTTTTTTTAAGATTTTATTTATTTATTTGACAGAGAGAGACACAGTGAGAGAGGAAATGCAAGCAGGGGGAGTGGGAGAGGGAGAAGCAGGCTTCCCGCGGAGCAGGGAGCCCGATGCGGGGCTCGATCCCAGGACCCTGGGATCATGACCTGAGCCGAAGGCAGACGCTTAACGACTGAGCCACCCAGGCGCCCCCTGACTGCTACTTTTATAAGGCTTGTGCTTTATGTGACTTGACACATACATTCAGCAGCACCCCAAAACACCATTTCTGATGCTTGCTTAAATGTTTACTCTGATTTTCTGAGCCTATCACATCAAAGACTGATGACAGACGGTCCTTGGACTTGTACCTGTTTATAGCACCGTTCTATGTAGAAATAAAAAAGTATTTGATAACATTCAGCATCCATTCATGCTAAAAACTCTTAGGAAACCAGGAATAAAAGGAAATTTCCTGAATTTGGCAAAGGGCAACTATAAGCCATCGACAGAAAAGATCATATTTGATAACAAAACATGGAAACGATTATCTTCAAGATCAGTAACAATATAAGGATGTCAGCTAGCACCACTTTGTATTTAACATTGTACTAGAGGTTCTATCTGGTGCCCTATGGCCAGGAAAAGGAAAAAAAAACAAAACAATGGAAACATTGGAGAGGAAGAAATGAAATTGTCATTGTTTGTAGATCATGTATTTGTGTACGTGGAAGATCCAGAAGAATCTAGCACCAACTTATTGTAATTAATAGGTATTTTAACAATGTGGCTGGATACAGAATTAATATGCAAAGTTAATGATATTGCCCTGTATTAGCAATAACTATTATAAAATAAAAGAAGAAAATACACATTTATAATAGCCAAAAAGAAGTACCTACGAAGAAATCTAACAAAAGTGTGCAGGACCTCTATGGAGTAAATTGTAATCTTTTATTGAGGGATAGTAAAGAAGAGCTTAATAAATGTAGAGATCTATCCATAGATTGGAAGAGTTAGTGTCATAAAAAGTCAGATCTCCAAATTGATTTATAGATTCAATGTAATCCCAACCAAAGTACTGAAAGTTTTTCTTTTTTTTGAATGGATGGAGTTGACAAGCAGATTCTAAGGTTTATATGGAAGTGCAATGGACAAGATGACTTAGACTGACTTAAAAGAAGAACAGTGTGAAAGGATTTGCTTTATCATTTATCAAGATTTATTATAAAATTCTTGTAATTGATGCAGAGCTAATCAAATGGATCAATGGGACAGAAGAGAGAGCCCTGAAAGAGACCAATGCACATGGGGACACTTGACGTATGACTTCAAGAAATGGAAAAAGAGGACTCTAATAGTGGCGCTGTGAAAATTGGATATTCATATTGTAAGATGAAACCAGACCCTTACCTCACCTTGTACCCCCAAAACTAATTCTGGATGGACCAGAGATCTAAATGTGTGAAGGTGGGGAAGGATTTCTTAAATAAGTTATAGAAATCTCTACTTCTAAAGGAAAAGATTTGCTTCCCAGGACTTTAAGGTTATTTTCTGTTAAAAGAGTGTGCAAAGTCATGGAATGGAAAGTTATTTGCAACACATGTAGCTGACAAAGGACTAGTATCAAGAACATAGAAGGAACTCCTAGAAATTATTGAAGAGTCAGCCCGATTGTATTTATTTACTTATTTTTTAAAAAGATTTTATTTAAAAAAATAAAAAATGAAATATTTTATTTATTTGAGAGAGAAAGAGAGGGAATGAATGGGGGGGAGGGGCAGAGGGAGAAGCAGATTTCCTCTGGAGTAGGGAGCCTGATGTGGGAGTCGACCCCAGGCCCCTGGGATCATGACCTGAGCTGAAGGCAGACGCTTAACCAACTGAGCCACCTAGGTGCCTGCCAAATTTTAAAAAATAGTCAAAGGATTTGAGCTGACACATCACAAAATAAGAAATTCAGATGTCCAATAAACGTCGGAATTACTCATCACTCATTAGTAATCAGAGAGGGGCAAATGAAAATCACAATGAGAGTCCATTAAACACTCACCAAATGTTCAAAAATTAGTGTCCCCAAATACCAAGTGTTGGGGAGAGAAGGAGCAAGTGGGAACTCCTAATGAACTACCGTTGAGGGTATAAATTGTCACATGTATTTGGAAAAGTTTTTTTTCCCCCATTATCAATTAAATTTACAGATAGACATACCCTGTGATTCGGAGTCACCTCCACTTGGCATGGTCATCAGAAGCAGTCTTGAGTTCCACCTGACATCCATGCTCACAGGATGCAATAGGCTATATAACTTGGTACCATGTTCACTTTGTAGGATGATGGAGGGCAGGAAACAACAGCATCTTGGCATGACAGCATCAAACACACCTTCCCTGAGCATCCAGGGACTGCTGCTCAGCACCTCCAGTTGGGAGATACCGCGTGAGCGGCTGGGTGTTGCCCACTCTGGAACAGGGAGGCTTCATATACAAGAGGAGTCACTTCTCCAACAACTCAGGAGGATAGGGTCTAAGTCAAAGCCCCCACCAGGAGCATACTCAATTATAAGAAATTCCCCACAGGGGCGCCTGGGTGGCTCAGTCAGTTGAGCGTCCGGCTGTTGATCTCAGGTCTTGATCTCAGGGTTGTGAGTTCAAGCCCCTCGTTGGGTGTGAAGACAACTTAAAAAAAGAATACCCGGGCGCCTGGGTGGCTCAGTTGGTTAAGCAACTGCCTTTGGCTCAGGTCATGATCCCAGGGTCCTGGGATCGAGTCCCGCATCTGGCTACCTGCTCAGCGGGGAGCCTGCTTCTCCCTCTGCCTTTGCCTGCCACTCCCCCTGCTTGTGCTCTCTCTCTGTCAAATAAATAAATAAAATCTTTATTAAAAAAAAAAAAAAAAGAAAGCCCCACAGAGAAACCAGGTTTCTGTTTAGTGCTGGTCACGTAGGCCCTAGAGATCCATGAGCCCACTCTCAGTCCTTCTAGTCCAATGTAGTTCACCAATCAGGGGTCATTTTTATAATAAACACTGTTGCCTGGGAACGGAGCTGGCATTCCATATTTACCTTAACCCAGTATGTTTCCATGGAAACACCCTGTTGGGAGAGAGTAAGCCAAAGTCACCTTCTAATAGAAAACAGGTTTAGATCTATTGTTAACTCTTCCTCCCGCCCAGCAAGTACACTTCTGAGCACATGCCCTGGAACCAGGATTCTTGTAAAGGAATGTTGAAAGAAGCATTAGTCACATTAGCCAGCTCCAAACTGGAAGAAACCCAAATGTCCATCAGTATTTGAATGAATAAATAAATTGTGGTGTATTTATATCATGAAGTAGTATACAGTGATGAAAAATGAATGCAACACAATTACACACAGCCACAAGGAAGGAAGCAAGACATAAAACATACAGGTAACATGATTTCATTTACATAAAATTCAAAATCAGGCCAAAGTAAACTTTTGCTTAGGGGTACATACATGGGTGATAAAACTATTAAGTAAAAAAAAAAAATGAATTTCACTTGAGGAAGTATGGTAGACAGAATGATGGTCCCCCCACCCCCACCAAGATGTCCACACTGTAATCTCGGGAACCCTTGAGTATGTTACTTTACATGGCAAAAGAGACTCTGCCGATGTGATTAAAGATTTTGAGATGGGGAGGTTACCTTGGATTGTCCCGGTGGGCCCAATATCATCACAAGGGTCCTTATAAGGGAGAGCTAGGAGTGTCAGAATCAGAGAAGATGATGTGATGATAGGGAAGATGTGAAGAAGAGAAGCAGAGGTTGGAGTGGCCACGAGCTAAGGAATACATAAATCAAGGAATCCAGCTTCTAGAAATTGGAATTCATTCCAATGGAATGAATTCTCCCCTGGAGCTTCCAGGAGGAATGCAGTGAGAGTGTCCCCTGCCCCCCGCCCCGCCCCAGCCTCCTTCCTGGGGACCACACTCAGCATGTCTAGCATCCAGCTGCTAGAGTTTTGCACTGTCTGTGAGCATCTGTACTTTATCTCGGTTTATTTTTTTTATTTTTATTTTTTAAAGATTTTATTTATTTATTTGAGAGAGTGCGAGAGAGAGAGCGAGAGAGAGTGAGCAAGGTGAGGAGCAGAGGGAGAAGGAGACTCCCTACCGAGCAGGGAGCTGGATGTGGGGCTCGATCCCGGGACTCCGGGATCACGACCTGAGCCGAAGGCAGCCACCCAACTGGCTGAGCCACCCAGATGCCCCTCGGTTTATTTTGTGCATGTGTCAGCAAGGTGTGTCCTAAGGTATCAGAAAAACCTAATAGAGGTTATTTTTGGGCTAGGGGAATGCTATACATTTTTTTCCATATGAATTAATGGTAATTCCTTCTTCACTTTATGCCTGTTTGGCTTATGAAGGGTCTCATAGGAATGCTCTACTTTCAGATAATGGGGAAACCTATACTCTCGTCTTGGCTGTAGTGAACATATCCCAAGGTGACCCCGTGTACTACCCACCCCTTCAGTGGGGGCAGAACCTGTGACTTGCTTCTGGCCCACAAAATGCAGCACACGTGAAGGGATGTCACTCCCTTCATTAGGTGTGCTCTGTTAGACTGGCCCCTAGTAGACTGAAGAGAGGTGCTCTCTGGCTGGCCGTGAAGATACAAGCTGCCATGCCACGGAAAGGGCCACCTGGCAGGGGACCACGCGATGAGTCCAAGATGAGACCGCAGCCCTGCAGCTCTGGGAGACCCCACGCAGAGGATCCAGCTGAGCTGTGCTGGTCTCCTGACCCATGGAAACTTCGAGATCATAGATGGGTATTGTTTTAAGCCACCAAGTTGGGGGTAGTTGGTTTTGCAGAAAGAGAAGAACGAATACAGTGGTTAATTCCAAGCTACCAACAATTTAACTCATATAATTCCTGAAAATGGAACAATCAGCTAGCTTTCAAGAGCTGTTCCGGGGTCCAGTCTTGTTCTGCCAACAAATCTACTTGAAATAAACCAGTGTTTTCATCCTAACAACCTAGAGACCATTTGGGGGAAGAAAAAAAAAAAAAAATATATATATATATATAAATAGGAAAAAAAAAAAACAACTATTTCATTCTCCAAAACTACAGTTACTTACCTGTGGGATGTTTGTGCCTTTCGGTCTTGGAGTCAGATTGGACTTACCACTCTGACTCCATGCTGATTTCTGTGCAGTACTTGCTTTTCTTTCTTTCTTTCTTCTTTTTTAATTGAAAATTTTACTGGGATAATTGTAGCTTCACATGCAGTTGGAAAAAGTAATACAGAGAGATTCTTTGTACCCTTTGGCAGTTTCCCCCACTGGTAACATTTTTGGATGTTTGGTTTTGTATCACGGCAATGGCTAAAAACGCGGTTTCACAAAGATGTGACTCATTGAAAGGAACATGGCGCCGCCTTGTGTTGAACCTGTGAACTGCCTTGAGTTGGTAGCTCACGCAGTGTCTGATCCACGTCGACGTTTCTCCCTCAAGACTTAATATCCCCGTGGTGCTCCCTTTGAGTTTGCAGCGATGCTCTGGGGTGCCCGGGTGCATGCATTAGTTTTCTAGGGGATGCTGTAACTAAGTACCACAAACTTTGGGTGGCTGAAATGACAGGAATTTATTGTCCCACAGCTTTGGAGGCTGGGAGTCCAAGACAAAAGTGCTGACAGGGTGGCGTTCTCCCTGTATGCCCGTCTGTGTCCAAATCTCCCCTTTGCGTAAGGACACTGGTCATATTGGAGCAGAGTCCACCCTAATGACCTCATCTTAACTTGATTATCTCTGTAAAGACCCTGTCTCCAGATAAGGCCACATTCTGAGGTACTGGGGATTAGCACTTAAACATAAGAATTTGCAGTGAGGGGGTGTGGGGGGTGGACAGGACATAATCCAACCCATAACAGCACACAAATTGGGAAACACAATTTTTTTTTTAAGTTGGCGCCACACCCAGCGTAGAGCCCAACATGGGGCTTGAACTCACAACCCTGAGATCAAGACTTGAGCTGAGATCAAGAGTCGGACACTTAACCAACTGAGCCACACAGGCGCCCCGGGAAACACAGTCTTAAGCAATGCATGTATTCATTTGATCTGTATGTTTTATTGAGAACCTACTCTGTAGGTTTTTGTCAAAAAAGACAAAAATCTGCCCTTGTGGAGCTTCCAATTTATTTGGAGAGACGGCATGCCCCAAATAAAGATGAACACAGAAATGAGGACGGGTTGGCAGTGGTTTCACGCATAACAAGACACAGGGATTCTAATGGCGCCCGAGCTCATTCTCACCATCTCTCAGTCTCTTGGCTCCACTTTGTCTACTGGCCTCATCTTCCCAGGAACCCCGTGTGCTGGGACTATGACAGCACAAGTCCCGGAGTCCCATCCATCCAGCTCATGCATTTCCCCCAAAATACCGGGAAGGGATTCAGGCTGGCTCAGCTTGGGTCGGTCAACCGGTCCATCCCTAGGACAATCACCGTGATTGTCGGGACCCGGGTCATGTGGCTGGCAAGGTGCCTTGTTGTGTTTGGAAGCCAGAACCACATGGAAAGTTGGGCATTGTTAGCAGAAGAGGCAGAAGAAGAAGGGCATCATTAGAACAGATGGCTGGGGCCACAAGGATGGCAGATGGCAGCTACGCTCAGCCACTCACCCTCTCTTGGTGCCTCAGTCTCTCCCACATTCAGCCAACAAATAGGTTATCTTCCTCTTTCATCCAGATCCAGGAGTGGGAGACCCGGATCTTTGCCCATAGTAAGGATGTCAGGGCCCCAGGACTCATCCTGGATCAGAAAGTCAAGATCCGGCAAAGGATTAAGATCCTAGAAGACCAGTTGGACAGGGTGAGAATCATCCTCTTGGCTCTTTCCAGACCTGATCTCTGGGCATTGGGGGGAAAACTGATCACGGGGTCAAGTTCCAGAAACGATGGACAGATTCCTGGAGGGAGGCAGGCCTGAAACACTGCGCTCCCACAGAAGGATCAGGAGACCCGATCCTGGATGGATGGAGGGTTCCCAAGGAAAGGAGACTGATGCCTGGGTCCTTAGGGTGGTTGGGCAATGCTCTCAGGGTCCCCAAATTGGGAACGGGCTCCACCTCTGACAAGTGTCCACTCCTTGGCTGAGTGTGGAAGAGGGAGGCAGGCCAGGCCTCAGACGGACTTTTGTACACCCCTCACCCCCCACCAGGTCACGTGTCGCTTTGACATCCAGCTGGTGCGGAATGCGGCGCTGAGGGAGGAACTGGATCTCCTGCGCATTGAGAGGAGCCGCTACCTGAACGTGGACCACAAGCTGCAGAAGGTCAGTGGTCCTAAAACCCAGGACCCCTTGGCCCAGCCGGGGTAGAGGAGAGGATTCAAGAGTTACCCCACCAACCCCAACACTGTGGCCTCAAGTACGGAATCAGCCAGAGTCAGATGCCTCTAACAAAGAAAGCAGCCTCGTTCAGACTTGCAGAAGCCAGAGATGTCATTTTGAATATCATCAGCCAGGGCAATCAATGAGCCAGCAAAACCACTTATATTCTGTGGGTATCTCTGTGACCTTTGCTGTCCCGTGAGGACCCTTCCTTTCTCCTCCACCTTCCCTTCCCTGAGAGAATAGTACAAAGAACTCTAGCCTTCACCAAGATTGATCATTTGCCATATTTGCACACACACACTCTCTATTATTTTTACTGAAAATAAGTTATTGTTATGATTGCTGAACTATTTGAGAGCACACGGCAGACGTTATGCCCCTAAGAACTTCAGTGTGTATGTCCTAAGTTTAAGACCATTTTCTTGCAGAAACACAGGGCAGTTATCCAAGTCAGGAATTTCAATGTTATTACAATTCTAAATAGTCCCTGTCTAAAGTTCTCCAACGGTCCCAATGACGTCCTTTATAGCTAATTTGATTTTCCTGCTCCAGGCTCCCAGCCAGGGACCCACACTGCATGTGGTTGTCCAAAGCTCTGTTTTTGGAACCATCCCTCAGCCCTGCTTTGTCGTCATGACTTTGGCATTTTGGAAGCCAGTCATGTTGTACAAAAGCCCCTCAACATGGGTCTGTCTGATCTTTCTTCACGATGAGATTCGTGCTGCGCATTTTGGGTGGAATATCTCAGAGGTGATGTTGTGTCCTGGGTGCGCATTAGGTAGGAGGTACAGGATGGAAGTTGGTCCCTTAACTGGTGATGTTGATGTTGGTCCCTTGGTCAACCATGTGTCTCCAGTGTTTTCCCTTTGTGAGAAGTAAGTGGAGCTCCTCGGAGACCACGTAAATATCCTGTTCCCTGGCACATTTCCACTCGGTTGTTTGGGCATCCATTAACGGTTCTTGCCCGGATGATGATTACCGTCATAACGGCTGCTGAATGGTGATCTTTTATCTACCTCTCTCGTTCCTCCTACGAGAGGAACGTTGTAAGAGAGCGTTTTACTTAAGGAAGAGCTTCTCATTCTTCCCCGTGTACTTGTGTGTTATCAGTAAGCATTCGTGGATTCTCACTTTGCTTCATGGCCATCATCATTCATTATGATGTTCAACTTGTCCCAGAGAAGGGAGACAAGTTAGTGGGAGCTAGTGGGAGCCCTTCAAGCTGGCTTCTGTGAGCTTTTGATGTGCCCTTGGTTGTTGGTTATTTTTTTTTTTAAGATTATTTATTTGAGAGTGAGAGAGAGAGAGCACGAGTGGGGGGAGGGGCAGAGGCAGAGGGAGAAGCAGGCTCCCCGCTGAGCAGGGACGCCCCCCCCCGACTCGGGGGCTCGATCCCTCAATCCCAGGACCCCGGGATCATGACGTGAGCCAGAAGCCAGACTCTTCACCGACTGAGCCACCCAGGCGTCCTCTCATATGTAAACTTTAAAGAGGGGTTCCCAAACCAAAACTACTCCAAAAGGTATTCCAGAGAAACACCATTTCCTCTCCATCTCTTCCAGTTCGTTCCCTGTGTGTGTGTGCACGTGTGTGTGCGTGTGTGTTCATATACATATGTATATGAATGACTGTATGTGTAACACACTTTATATGTGTGCATATATGTATATTGGATATAAATATATACATGTTATATTTGTGTGTAAATATATATGTAATTTCCTCCCTCTTTCTCCCGAAAAGAGCCCTTTTTACCCATAATACTGCAAAGACATTTCTTTGGAACTAGAAAACAGGTTCGTGTGGTCACCATTATGAAATTCAGGCAAATTGCTGAACAAGACCACAAAGTTAGGTCGGTGCTCTTCAGAATGTTCTGGGCTGAGGGTTCCGCCGGAATAAGCCCTCTAAGCTGGCGTTCCAGCTCATCAGTTTGGCATTCCCTGTACTCGGTACCCCTTTAAGATCCCTTTCCCCCGCGGCCACTAATGAGGAAGGTCCACACATCTGGATGGCGCAGGAGTCCCCCGTTCTTGTAGGGGAGCTGCCGGGCCTAAGGGAAAGCCCTACAGTGAGGAGCTGTAGGAAGGACATTGGTTTTGTTCTCCCACAGGAAATCGAGCTTCTGCGACACATGGTCAGCTCCCTAATGGTCTCCTCGGCAGCTGCCTACACTGTCAGGTAGGGACCCTCCTGGGGCCGCACAGAGCTCAGGCAGTACGCACCTTGCCCTAAGGCTTTGGCGGGAGGGGTCAGAACTCTAGAAATAGACTCTCATAACCTATTATTTTTTTTTTATGGAACTGACTTCTCAGTTCCTCGGGCAAGGCCCCACTCGTTGAGTGTATGGATTAACCTCTTTGGCCCCAGTCTGTTAATAGCACATAGCACATGGGGTGTGGAGAGAATGAATCAAGATGGTGCATGCGGCCCCTCAGGTGGCAGGGGCCAGGGGGCTGGGGAAGCATCGGGGCCTGAGGGTAATTAGATTGCTACTTATCAGTATTGGCTGAAAGGGACAGAGATCCTATTGGGCCACCTTCAGACGGAGTCATGTGTGTGGAATCCAGAAGCCCATCTCTGTCCCCAGGGCTGGCTTTCTTTTCTTTTTCCTTTCTTTCTTCCTTCCTTCCTTCCTTCCTTTTTCTTTCTTTCTTTCTTTCTTTGCGAAGACACACATAACAAAATTTACCACGTTGAAATGTACAGTTCAGTGGCATTTAGGACACTGGCTTCTGGGTCCAAAACGCTCCCATCACCCCAAAAGGAAGCCAGTACCCAATATGCAGTCACTCTGTCTTCCCCAGTTCCCTGGAAACCACTGGTTTCCTTCCTGTGTCTACCGACTTCCCTGTTCCAGGCATCTCATGGCAGCGATTCGTGGATTCAGCGATTCGCTGAATGTAGCAGTTTCGGGGTTCACCCATGTTGTAGCCCAGATCAGTATTTCCTTCCTTCTTGGGGCTGACTCTGCCGTTTCTCGCCTTTGGTCCGCCACGACCCCTTCAGAGCCCCCACTGCGTCTCACGGCTTCTGCTCATGCATGGCTTCCAGGGAACTTGAGCTTCAGAACATGACCTTCTGTGGCTTCTCTCCGCACGTCCTTCTAGCTGCAGCTCCCTGCTCTTGCATTCTTAGCCCTTCTCAATTCGGTTTCTGAGAGAGAGAATCCGAGTGGCCCGGCTCCTCTCTTCTGCCAAGTGCCACATGTGGTGGGAGCCTCTGCCGATGGCGGTGGGCGGTGCAGCTGGGTACAAGGAGAGGGTGGTCTCAGCTAGAAGGCCCTGGGCGGCTAGCCTGCCGACACTCCCGGTCAGACCAGCGAGGGTCTCCAGCGCCTCCTTGTTGGATGACCCGGGGCAGGTCGCGTCCCCTCTCTGAGTCTGTTTCCTCCACTGTGACATGACCATAATAACGGCAGGGCCTGGCTCTCAGCAAGTCGGGGCCCCTCTTCCCTGCCTCCCGGTTGGCATGGAGCCCAAGGCACAGAAAGAGCTGT
>NW_028023672.1:0-643 GCF_054177405.1 Leptonychotes weddellii
AAAAAATTTTAAAAGAACCTGGCTGGCCTCCCCTCCCCCGGCCCAACTGCTCTGCCCTGGTTGCCGGGCACCGTTGACCTCATCGGTGGAACTCTCCACAGGTTTCTGAGTGGTCAGTTGCGGCCACAGGACTCTGGCACTTGGAGACAGAGCTGTGGAGCCCGACGCAGCCATGGAGGGCCCCCCCTTAGCCGCCGGATCCACTTGCCAGGTGTTGGTGCACCTGTGGGGGGCGCTGATTTCGGGAAGCTGGGGACACAGCCTGAGTCTCCCCGTGTTTCCCTTGGCGGTGCTCCTATGGACTGTGCTGCTGGTTCTCCTAGTGAAGAGACAACTCACTCGAAGAAGCGCGAAGGCGCTGGGCCACAGGGGCTCTGCCCGCCACGAAGTGTGTGGAGCCCGCCGTGAGGAGAGTGGCCCAACCACACAAGCCGAGGCCACCCTCAGGCTGCCCGCGGTGGTGGCCAGTCCTCCCTCGTTACAAGCCCTGTGCTTGTCGGCAATGAACACAGACCTGGGCAGGCTGGTGCTTAGGGACACTGTCAACTTTCTGAGGAAGGCACTGAAGGAACTGAGCCAGCCTCCTGACCTGCCCCAGGTCCCTGGGGAAAAATCCATCCTCAGAACATCGGAGAAGGACGGA
>NW_028023673.1:0-643 GCF_054177405.1 Leptonychotes weddellii
TTTATGTCATTTGTGTTTTTTCACTTAAATCATCATGTTCCCATTTCTCTTTTAGAACATGTAGAATATCATTCTTTTGAAATGCTTCTAAGTATTTTATAGCATAGATAGTATTTTATAGCATAGATACAATGTATTTCATCTCACAATCTCCCTAGTGATGGGTATTAGGAGCATTTCCTATTTTTATTATTACAAACAATATCGTGAGATGCTTACTAACTGCTACTTCTATTTCTGTAGGAAAAGTGGATTACTGGTCAAAGGGAGTATGCGTTCATGACTATCAGGTAGTCTACTAGATTCAATAAACAACTGATGATTGTTTTCCAAAATTTATTGAGAACATTCATTTTTACTAATTTTTATGTAGTCAAAAATTACCTATTGAAATCTAAACCAAGTTATATATTAAGAAAATTATTTTTAATTTTAGGCCAAATAAGGGGGACTGTTTATATACATACTGTGTTCTGTTTTAATAGTTATTTTTTTGGTCTTTTTTTTTTTTTTTCTTGAGTTCTAAAATTAAGCCTACTAATAAGCCCATCAATAGACAGAGTTCCCTAATGACAGATTTCTATTCACAGTAGTCTTTCTTTCCTCCAGGCCATTTTACTAATTACATATCTTTTTTTTTTTT
>NW_028023674.1:0-643 GCF_054177405.1 Leptonychotes weddellii
AGCCACCGGAGTGACGTCCCTCAGCAGACCAGACTTTTAAAAGTTCCGATTTTGTGCTCTGGGCTCTATCACTTGCCAGAAGCGGCTGACGGAGGCCCCTTCCCCGTCGTCTATCCTCCTGAATATCACCTCGGATTCACTTCTCCCCACGTCCTACCTTCCAGAAAGTGGTCGCTTTCCTGTTCAGAGAGTTGTTGCTATTCTTTTCTTCGATCTCCTGTTGAGTTCGTAGGTGTTCAGATTGGTTTGATCCCTATCCAGCTGAATTCCTGAGAGGAGATGAAATCCAGGTCTCCTACTCCTCCGCCATCTTGCTCCGCCCCCCAGATGTGATGTTTAATAAGAGTAGTGAGAGCAGATGGCTTTGCCTTGTTCCCACCATTAAGAGGAAGGCATTCAGTCTTTTGCCATTAAGTATATCAGCTGCAAATTTTTATAAATGCTTTTTTTTTTTTATATACTTTTAAGGAAAGCTGCCATAAGCAGAAATAAAACTGAGGCACAAGCAAGAACAAGATATTTAAAATGTATATAACAAAAAATTAATATCTGGCATATATAAAGAATTCCTGCAATTCTAATGGAAAAGACCAACATGTTGAAAAAAAATTCACATGAAAGAAATTCACTAACATTTGAAAAA
>NW_028023675.1:0-643 GCF_054177405.1 Leptonychotes weddellii
TTTGCTATGAAACTAAAACTGCTCTGAGAAATAAAGTCTATTTTTAAAAAAGAAAGAAAAATACCTATGTGGATTGAGGAATGAATCTCTTCTCACTTCTAACTCCAAAATACAGTCATCATTTTGTAGATGAATCTTTCACATTGACTTAAGTATACTACTATGTAAATTTCACTATAGTCCTTTCTTCCCTCATGCATCTCTGTATTTATTCTACCTTGTTGAGTCTTTATCCTCTCTCTTTTCTTCTTATGTGTCTCTTAGAGTTCATTCTACCTTACAACCTATTAAGTATTTCAAGCAGTTTTTTACATTTTTCTTCTTATTCCTATAATAAAGCAATTGAAAGTTATGTTAAATTCTCTCTATGTCTCAAGATATTACTCACTTCACTTTTGGTATTCCATAGAATACTTTGTTTATTGTTGTTAAAATAAGTCAAGCTCTAAGCAGAGTTTTTT
This sequence comes from Leptonychotes weddellii, assembly GCF_054177405.1. Lineage (NCBI taxonomy): Eukaryota > Metazoa > Chordata > Mammalia > Carnivora > Phocidae > Leptonychotes > Leptonychotes weddellii. Next base: position 462 of record NW_028023675.1, read on the forward strand.
TTTTTTTTTTTAACCAATAGGCAGGGTATGTATGTGCCTTGCTTTGGACCCATTCCCCATCCACTTGGATGACAATCAAAATTCCTCCTTGGATATTCAGGTGCAGGACAAGTTGATGGACCTAATTTCTTTTCTTTTTTTTTTTTTTAAGATTTTATTTATTTATTTATTTGACAGGGAGA